>NW_025960034.1:0-36055 GCF_023159225.1 Perognathus longimembris pacificus | reverse complement strand
TTATGGTAATTACACAGGGGACAGGATATGTACTAGGAACTCCTCAGAAGAATCCGATTTGTTGTGAGGGGAGAGAGATAAATGCTTATTTAGGAACGACATGAACATGCTGCGTAGGTAGCTGTTTATCATTAAATATCTTCAATGAGACTAAGGGAATCAGTAGCTTAATCAATTAAGTACTTATTGGTATGGTTATTGTACTGGTAACTCCCAAAAGAATCTGGATTGTTTTGAGGGAACAGAGAAAAAAGCTGATTTAGGACCTGCACTTACAAAAAGGGTAGGCAGCTGTATATCAGGGAGTATCCCTTCTGAGAATAAAAACAGCTGGGGCTGTTAAGGTAATTACACAGGCGAAAGGATAGTGTACTCGGAACTCCTCAGAAGAATCTGATTTGTGGTGAGGGGAGAGAGATAAAAGCTCATTTAGTAACGACATGAACATGCTGCATAGGTAGCTGTTTATCAGTAAATATCTCCACTGAGATTAAGAAAAGCAGTAGCTTAATAAATTAAGTACTTCCTGGTATGGTTACTTTACTGGTAACTCCCAAAAGAATCTGGATTGTGGTGAGGGAACAGAGAAAAAAGCTCATTTAGGACCTGCACTTACGAAGGGGGTAGGCAGCTGTATATCAGGGAGTAAACCTTCTGAGAATAAAAACAGCTGGAGCTTGTTAAGGTAATTACACAGGGGAAAGGATAATGTACTGGGAACTCCTCAGAAGAATCTGATTTGTGGTGAGGGGAGAGAGATAAAAGCTCATTTAGGAACGACATGAGCATGCTGCGTAGGTAGCTGTTTATCAGTAAATATCTCCACTGAGATTAAGAAAGGCAGTAGCTTAATAAATTAAGTACTTCCTGGTATGGTTACTGTACTGCAACTCCCCAAAAGAATCTAGATTGTGGTGAGGGAACAGAGAAAAAAACTCATTTAGGACCTGCACTTACGAAGGGGGTAGGCAGCTGTATATCAGGGAGTAAACCTTCTGAGAATAATAACAGCTGGAGCTTGTTAAGGTAATTGCACAGGGGAAAGGAAAATGTACTGGGAACTCCTCAGAAGAATCTGATTTGTGGTGAGGGGAGAGAGATAATACCTCATTTAGGAATGACATGAACATGCTGCATAGGTAGCTGTTTATCAGTAAATATCTTCACTGAGATTAACAAAAGCAGTAGCTTAATAAATTAAGTACTTCCAGGTATGGTTACTGTACTGGTAACTCCCCAAAAGAATCTGGATTGTGGTGAGGGAACAGAGAAAAAAGCTCATTTAGGACCTGCACTTACGAAGGGGGTAGGCAGCAGTATATCAGGGAGTAAACATTCTGAGAATAAAAATAGCTGGAGCTGGTTAAGATAATTTCACAGGGGAAAGGATAATGTACTGGGAACTCCTCAGAAGAATCTGATTTGTTGTGAGGGGAGAGAAATAAAAGCTCATTTAGGAACGACATGAACATGCTGCGTAGGTAGCTGTTTATCAGTAAATATCTCCACTGAGATTAAGAAAAGCAGTAGCTTAATAAATTAAGTACTTCCTGTATGGTTACTGTACTCGTAACTCCCAAAAGAATCTGGATTGTGGTGAGGGAACAGAGAAAAAAGCTCAATTAGGACCTGCACTTACGAAGGGGGTAGGCAGCAGTATATCAGGGAGTAACCTTCTGAGAATAAAAAAAGCTGCAGCTTGTTAGGTAATTACACAGGGGAAAGGATAATGTACTGGAACTCCTCAGAAGAATCTGATTTGTGGTGAGGGGAGAGAGATAAAAGCTCATTTAGGAACGACATGAACATGCTGCGTAGGTAGCTGTTTATCAGTAATATCTTCACTGAGATTAAGAAAAGCAGTAGCTTGATAAATTAAGTCCATCCTGGTATGGTTACTGTAATGTAAAATCCCCAAAAGAATCTGGATTGTGGTGAAAGAACAGATAAAAAAGCTAATTTAGGACCCGCACTTACGAAGGGGGTAGGCAGCTGTATATCAGGGAGTATCCCTTCTGAGAATAAAAACAGGTGGAGCTTTTTAAGGTAATTACATAGGGGAAAGGATAATGTACTGGGAACTCCAAAGAAGAATCTGATTTTTGGTGAGGGGAGAGAGATAAAAGCTCATTTAGGAACGACATGAACATGCTGCGTAGGTAGCTGTTTATCAGTAAATATCTCCACTGAGATTAAGAAAAGCAGTAGCTTAATAAACTGAGTACTTCCTGGTATGGTTACTGTACTGGTAACTCCCAAAAGAATCTCGTTTGTGATGAGGGAACAGAGAAAAAAGCTCCTTTAGGACCTGCACTTACGAAGGGGTTAGGCAGCTGTATATCATGGAGAATCCCTTCTGAGAATAAAAACAGCTGGAGCTTGTTAAGGTACTTACACAGGGGAAAGGATAATGTACTGGGAACTCCTCAGAAGAATCTGATTTGTGGTGATGGGAGAGAGATAAAAGCTCATTTTGGAACGACATGAACATGCTGCGTAGGTAGCTGTTTATCAGTAAATATCTCCACTGAGATTAAAAAAGTAGTAGCTTAATAAATTAAGTACTTCCTGTATGGTTACTGTACTGGTAACTCCCCAAAAGAATTTGGATTGTGGTGAGGGAACAGAGAAAAAAGCTCATTAAGACCTGCACTTACAAAGGGGGTAGGCAGCTGTATATCAGGAAGTATCCCTTCTGAGAATAAAAACAACTGGAGCTTGTTATGGTAATTACACAGGGGACAGGATATGTACTAGGAACTCCTCAGAAGAATCCGATTTGTTGTGAGGGGAGAGAGATAAATGCTTATTTAGGAACGACATGAACATGCTGCGTAGGTAGCTGTTTATCATTAAATATCTTCAATGAGACTAAGGGAATCAGTAGCTTAATCAATTAAGTACTTATTGGTATGGTTATTGTACTGGTAACTCCCCAAAAGAATCTGGATTGTTTTGAGGAACAGAGAAAAAAGCTGATTTAGGACCTGCACTTACAAAAAGGGTAGGCAGCTGTATATCAGGGAGTATCCCTTCTGAGAATAAAAACAGCTGGGGCTTGTTAAGGTAATTACACAGGCGAAAGGATAGTGTACTCGGAACTCCTCAGAAGAATCTGATTTGTGGTGAGGGGAGAGAGATAAAAGCTCATTTAGTAACGACATGAACATGCTGCATAGGTAGCTGTTTATCAGTAAATATCTCCACTGAGATTAAGAAAAGCAGTATCTTAATAAATTAAGTACTTCCTGGTATGGTTACTGTACTGGTTACTCCCCAACAGAATCTGGATTGTGGTGAGGGAACAGAGAAAAAAGCTCATTTAGGACGTGCACTTACGAAGGGGGTAGGCAGCTGTATATCAGGGAGTATCCCTTCTGAGAATAAATACAGCTGGAGCTTGTTAAGGTAATTACACCTGGGAAAGGATAGTGTACTGGGAACTCCTCAGAAGAATCTGATTTGTGGTGAGGGGAGAGAGATAAAAGCTCATTTATGAACGACATGAAAATGCTGCATAAATAGCTGTTTATCAGTAAATATCTCCACTAAGATTAAGAAAAGCAGTAGCTTAATAAATTAAGTACTTCCTGGTATGGTCACTGTACTGGTAACTCCCCAAAAGAATCTGGATTGTGTTGAGGGAACAGAGAAAAAAGCTCATTTATGACCTGCACTTACGGATGGGGAAGGCAGCTGTAGATAAGGGAGTATCCCTTCTGAGAATAAAAACAGCTGGAGCTTGTTAAGGTAATTACACAGGGGAAAGGATAATGTACTGGGAACTCCTCAGAAGAATCTGATTTGTGGTGAAGGGTGAGAGATAAAAGCTCCTTTAGGAACGACATGAAAATGATGCGTAAGTAGCTGTTTATCAGTAAATATCTCCACTGAGATTAAGAAAAGCAGTATCTTAATAAATTAAGTAATTCCTGGTATGTTTACTGTACTGGTTACTCCCCAAAAGAATCTGGATCGTGGTGAGGAAACAGAGAAAATAGCTCATTTAGGACCTGCACTTACGAAGGGGGTAGGCAGCTGTATATCAGGGAGTATCCCTTCTGAGAATAAAAACAGCTGGAGCTTGTTAAGGTAATTACACAGGGGAAAGGATAATGTACTGGGAACTCCTCAGAAGAATCTGATTTGTGGTGAGGGGAGAGAGATAAAAGCTCATTTAGGAACGACATGAACATGCTGCGTAGGTAGCTGTTTATTAGTAAATATCTCCACTGAGATTAAGAAAAAAGTAGCTTAACAAATTAAGTACTTCTTGGTGTGGTTACTGTACTGGTAACTCCCCAAAAGAATCACGATTGTGGTGAGGGAACAGAGAAAAAAGATCATTTAGGACCTGCACATACGAAGGGTTAGGCAGCTGTATATCAGGGAGTAAACCTTCTGAGAATAAAAACAGCTGGAGCTTGTTAAGGTAATTACACAGGGGAAAGGATAATGTACTGGGAACTCCAAAGAAGAATCTGATTTTTGGTGAGGGGAGAGAGATAAAAGCTCATTTAGGAACGACATGAACATGCTGCGTAGGTAGCTGTTTATCAGTAAATATCTCCACTGAGATTAAGGAAAGCAGTAGCTTGATAAATTAAGTCCTTCCTGGTATGGTTACTGTACTGGAAAATCCCCAGAAGAATCTGGTTTGTGGTGAAAGAACAGATAAAAAAGCTCATTTAGGACCTGCACTTACGAAGGGGGTAGGCAGCTGTATATCAGGGAGTAAACCTTCTCTGAATAAAAACTGCTGGAGCTTGTTACAGTAATTATAAAGGTTAACGGATAATGTACTGGGAATTCCTCAGAAGAATCTGATTTGTGGTGAGGGGAGAGAGATAAAAGCTCATTTAGGAACGACATGAACATGCTGCGTACGTAGCTGTTTATCAGTAAATATCTCCACTGGGATTAAGAAAAGCAGTAGCTTAATAAATTAAGTACTTCCTGGTATGGTTACTGTACGGGAAACTCCCCAAAAGAATCTGGATTGTGGTGAGGGATCAGAGAAAAAAGCTCATTTAAGACCTGCACTTACGAAGCGGGTAGGCAGCTGTATATCAGGGGGTATCCCTTCTGAGAATAAAAACAGCTGGAGCTTTTTAAGGTAATTACACAGGGGAAAGGATAATGTACTGGGAACTACTCAGAAGAATCTGATTTGTGATGAATGGAGAGAGATAAAAGCTCATTAAGGAACGACATGAACATGCTGGGTAGGTAGCTGTTTATCCGTAAATATCTCCACTGAGATTAAGAAAAGCAGTAGCTTAATAAATTAAGAATTTCCTGGTATGGTTACTGTACTGATAACTCCCCAAAAGAATCTGGACTGTGGTGAGGGAACTGAGAAAAAAGCTCATTAAGACCTGCACTTACAAAGGGGGTAGGCAGCTGTATATCAGGGAGTATCCCTTCTGAAAATAAAAACAGCTGGAGCTTGTTCAGGTAAGTACACAGCGGAAAGGATAATGTACTGGGAACTCCTCAGAAGAATCTGATTGTGGTGAGGGGAGAGAGATAAAAGCTCATTTATGAACGAAATGAACATGCTGCGTAGGTAACTGTTTATCAGTAAATATCTCCACTGAGATAAAGAAAAGCAGTAGCTTAATAAATTAAGTACTTCCTGGTATGGTTACTTTACTGGTAACTCCCCAAAAGAATCTGGATTGTGGTGAGGGAACAGAGAAAAAAGCTCATTTAGGACCTGCACTTACGAAGGGGGTAGGCAGCTGTATATCAGGGAGTAAACCTTCTGAGAATAAAAACA
Organism: Perognathus longimembris pacificus; assembly: GCF_023159225.1. NCBI lineage: Eukaryota > Metazoa > Chordata > Mammalia > Rodentia > Heteromyidae > Perognathus > Perognathus longimembris. The sequence continues at coordinate 30,273 of NW_025960034.1, read as the reverse complement.
GCTGGAGCTTGTTAAGGTAATTACACAGGGGAAAGGATAATGTACTGGGAACTCCTCAGAAGAATCTGATTTGTGGTGAGGGGAGAGAGATAAAAGCTCATTTAGGAACGACATGAGCATGCTGCGTAGGTAGCTGTTTATCAGTAAATATCTCCACTGAGATTAAGAAAGGCAGTAGCTTAATAAATTAAGTACTTCCTGGTATGGTTACTGTACTGGCAACTCCCCAAAAGAATCTAGATTGTGGTGAGGGAACAGAGAAAAAAACTCATTTAGGACCTGCACTTACGAAGGGGGTAGGCAGCTGTATATCAGGGAGTAAACCTTCTGAGAATAATAACAGCTGGAGCTTGTTAAGGTAATTGCACAGGGGAAAGGAAAATGTACTGGGAACTCCTCAGAAGAATCTGATTTGTGGTGAGGGGAGAGAGATAATACCTCATTTAGGAATGACATGAACATGCTGCATAGGTAGCTGTTTATCAGTAAATATCTTCACTGAGATTAACAAAAGCAGTAGCTTAATAAATTAAGTACTTCCAGGTATGGTTACTGTACTGGTAACTCCCCAAAAGAATCTGGATTGTGGTGAGGGAACAGAGAAAAAAGCTCATTTAGGACCTGCACTTACGAAGGGGGTAGGCAGCAGTATATCAGGGAGTAAACATTCTGAGAATAAAAATAGCTGGAGCTGGTTAAGATAATTTCACAGGGGAAAGGATAATGTACTGGGAACTCCTCAGAAGAATCTGATTTGTTGTGAGGGGAGAGAAATAAAAGCTCATTTAGGAACGACATGAACATGCTGCGTAGGTAGCTGTTTATCAGTAAATATCTCCACTGAGATTAAGAAAAGCAGTAGCTTAATAAATTAAGTACTTCCTGGTATGGTTACTGTACTCGTAACTCCCCAAAAGAATCTGGATTGTGGTGAGGATACAGAGAAAAAAGCTCAATTAGGACCTGCACTTACGAAGGGGGTAGGCAGCAGTATATCAGGGAGTAACCTTCTGAGAATAAAAAAAGCTGCAGCTTGTTAAGGTAATTACACAGGGGAAAGGATAATGTACTGGGAACTCCTCAGAAGAATCTGATTTGTGGTGAGGGGAGAGAGATAAAAGCTCATTTAGGAACGACATGAACATGCTGCGTAGGTAGCTGTTTATCAGTAATATCTTCACTGAGATTAAGAAAAGCAGTAGCTTGATAAATTAAGTCCATCCTGGTATGGTTACTGTAATGTAAAATCCCCAAAAGAATCTGGATTGTGGTGAAAGAACAGATAAAAAAGCTAATTTAGGACCCGCACTTACGAAGGGGGTAGGCAGCTGTATATCAGGGAGTATCCCTTCTGAGAATAAAAACAGGTGGAGCTTTTTAAGGTAATTACATAGGGGAAAGGATAATGTACTGGGAACTCCAAAGAAGAATCTGATTTTTGGTGAGGGGAGAGAGATAAAAGCTCATTTAGGAACGACATGAACATGCTGCGTAGGTAGCTGTTTATCAGTAAATATCTCCACTGAGATTAAGAAAAGCAGTAGCTTAATAAACTGAGTACTTCCTGGTATGGTTACTGTACTGGTAACTCCCCAAAAGAATCTCGTTTGTGATGAGGGAACAGAGAAAAAAGCTCCTTTAGGACCTGCACTTACGAAGGGGTTAGGCAGCTGTATATCATGGAGAATCCCTTCTGAGAATAAAAACAGCTGGAGCTTGTTAAGGTACTTACACAGGGGAAAGGATAATGTACTGGGAACTCCTCAGAAGAATCTGATTTGTGGTGATGGGAGAGAGATAAAAGCTCATTTTGGAACGACATGAACATGCTGCGTAGGTAGCTGTTTATCAGTAAATATCTCCACTGAGATTAAAAAAGTAGTAGCTTAATAAATTAAGTACTTCCTGTATGGTTACTGTACTGGTAACTCCCCAAAAGAATTTGGATTGTGGTGAGGGAACAGAGAAAAAAGCTCATTAAGACCTGCACTTACAAAGGGGGTAGGCAGCTGTATATCAGGAAGTATCCCTTCTGAGAATAAAAACAACTGGAGCTTGTTATGGTAATTACACAGGGGACAGGATATGTACTAGGAACTCCTCAGAAGAATCCGATTTGTTGTGAGGGGAGAGAGATAAATGCTTATTTAGGAACGACATGAACATGCTGCGTAGGTAGCTGTTTATCATTAAATATCTTCAATGAGACTAAGGGAATCAGTAGCTTAATCAATTAAGTACTTATTGGTATGGTTATTGTACTGGTAACTCCCCAAAAGAATCTGGATTGTTTTGAGGGAACAGAGAAAAAAGCTGATTTAGGACCTGCACTTACAAAAAGGGTAGGCAGCTGTATATCAGGGAGTATCCCTTCTGAGAATAAAAACAGCTGGGGCTTGTTAAGGTAATTACACAGGCGAAAGGATAGTGTACTCGGAACTCCTCAGAAGAATCTGATTTGTGGTGAGGGGAGAGAGATAAAAGCTCATTTAGTAACGACATGAACATGCTGCATAGGTAGCTGTTTATCAGTAAATATCTCCACTGAGATTAAGAAAAGCAGTAGCTTAATAAATAAAGTACTTCCTGGTATGGTTACTGTACTGGTTACTCCCCAACAGAATCTGGATTGTGGTGAGGGAACAGAGAAAAAAGCTCATTTAGGACGTGCACTTACGAAGGGGGTAGGCAGCTGTATATCAGGGAGTATCCCTTCTGAGAATAAATACAGCTGGAGCTTGTTAAGGTAATTACACCTGGGAAAGGATAGTGTACTGGGAACTCCTCAGAAGAATCTGATTTGTGGTGAGGGGAGAGAGATAAAAGCTCATTTATGAACGACATGAAAATGCTGCATAAATAGCTGTTTATCAGTAAATATCTCCACTAAGATTAAGAAAAGCAGTAGCTTAATAAATTAAGTACTTCCTGGTATGGTCACTGTACTGGTAACTCTCCAAAAGAATCTGGATTGTGTTGAGGGAACAGAGAAAAAAGCTCATTTATGACCTGCACTTACGGATGGGGAAGGCAGCTGTAGATCAGGGAGTATCCCTTCTGAGAATAAAAACAGCTGGAGCTTGTTAAGGTAATTACACAGGGGAAAGGATAATGTACTGGGAACTCCTCAGAAGAATCTGATTTGTGGTGAAGGGTGAGAGATAAAAGCTCCTTTAGGAACGACATGAAAATGATGCGTAAGTAGCTGTTTATCAGTAAATATCTCCACTGAGATTAAGAAAAGCAGTATCTTAATAAATTAAGTAATTCCTGGTATGTTTACTGTACTGGTTACTCCCCAAAAGAATCTGGATCGTGGTGAGGAAACAGAGAAAATAGCTCATTTAGGACCTGCACTTACGAAGGGGGTAGGCAGCTGTATATCAGGGAGTATCCCTTCTGAGAATAAAAACAGCTGGAGCTTGTTAAGGTAATTACACAGGGGAAAGGATAATGTACTGGGAACTCCGCAGAAGAATCTGATTTGTGGTGAGGGGAGAGAGATAAAAGCTCATTTAGGAACGACATGAACATGCTGCGTAGGTAGCTGTTTATTAGTAAATATCTCCACTGAGATTAAGAAAAAAGTAGCTTAACAAATTAAGTACTTCTTGGTGTGGTTACTGTACTGGTAACTCCCCAAAAGAATCACGATTGTGGTGAGGGAACAGAGAAAAAAGATCATTTAGGACCTGCACATACGAAGGGTTAGGCAGCTGTATATCAGGGAGTAAACCTTCTGAGAATAAAAACAGCTGGAGCTTGTTAAGGTAATTACACAGGGGAAAGGATAATGTACTGGGAACTCCAAAGAAGAATCTGATTTTTGGTGAGGGGAGAGAGATAAAAGCTCATTTAGGAACGACATGAACATGCTGCGTAGGTAGCTGTTTATCAGTAAATATCTCCACTGAGATTAAGGAAAGCAGTAGCTTGATAGATTAAGTCCTTCCTGGTATGGTTACTGTACTGGAAAATCCCCAGAAGAATCTGGTTTGTGGTGAAAGAACAGATAAAAAAGCTCATTTAGGACCTGCACTTACGAAGGGGGTAGGCAGCTGTATATCAGGGAGTAAACCTTCTCTGAATAAAAACTGCTGGAGCTTGTTACAGTAATTATAAAGGTTAACGGATAATGTACTGGGAATTCCTCAGAAGAATCTGATTTGTGGTGAGGGGAGAGAGATAAAAGCTCATTTAGGAACGACATGAACATGCTGCGTACGTAGCTGTTTATCAGTAAATATCTCCACTGAGATTAAGAAAAGCAGTAGCTTAGTAAATTAAGTACTTCTTGGTATGGTTACTGTACAGGTAACTCCCCAAAAGAATCTGAATTTTGGTGAGGGAACAGAGAAAAAAGCTCATTTAGGACATGCACTTACGAAGGGGGTAGGCAGCTGTATATCAGGGAGTAAACCTTCTGAGAATAAAAACAGCTGGAGCTTGTTAAGGTAATTACACAGGGAAAAGGATAATGTACTGCGTTCTCCTTAGAAGAATCTGATTTGTGGTGAGGGGAGAGAGATAAAAGCTCATTTAGGAACGACATGAACATGCTGCGTAGGTAGCTGTTTATCAGTAAATATCTCCACTGAGATTAAGAAAAGCAGTAGCTTAATAAATTAAGTACTTCCTTGTATGGATACTGTACTGGTAACTCCCCAAAAGAATCTGGATTGTGGTGAGGGAACAGAGAAAAAAGCTCATTTAGGAACGACATGAACATGCTGCGTAGTTAGCTGTTTATCAGTAAATATCTCCACTGAGATTAAGAAAAGCAGTAGCTTAGTAAATTAAGAACTTCTTGGTATGGTTACTGTACTGGTAACTCCCGAAAAGAATCTGGATTATGGTGAGGGAACAGAGAAAAAAGCTCATTTAGGACCTTCACTTACGAAGGGGGTAGGCAGCTGTATATCAGGGAGTAAACCTTCTGAGAAAAAAAACAGCTGGAGATTGTTAAGGTAATTTCACAGGGGAAAGGATAATGTACTGGGAACTCCTCAGAAGAATCTGATTTGTGGTGAGGGGAGAGAGATAAAAGCTCATTTAGGAACGACATGAACATGCTGCGTAGGTAGCTGTTTATCAGTAAATATCTCCATTGAGATTAAGACAAGCAGTTGCTTAATAAATTAAGTACTTCCTGGTATGGTTACTGTACTGGTAACTCCCCAAAAGAATCTGGATTGTGGTGAGGGAACAGAGAAAAAATCTCATTTAGGACCTGCACTTACGAAGGGGGTAGGAAGCTTTATATCAGGGAGTAAACCTTCTGAGAATAAAAAGAGCTGGAGCTTGTAAAGGTAATTACACAGGGGAAAGGATAATGAACTGGGAAGTCCTCAGAAGAATCTGATTTGTGATGAGGGGAGAGAGATAAAAGCTCACTTAGGAACGACATGAACATGCTGCATAGGTAGCTGTTTATCAGTAAATATCTACACTGAGATTAAGAAAAGCAGTAGCTTAATAAATTAAGTACTTCCTGGTATGGTTACTGTACTGGTAACTCCCCAAAAGAATCTGGATTGTGGTGAGGGAACAGAGAAAAAAGCTCATTTAGGACCTGCACTTAGGAAGGTGGTAGACAGTTGTATATCAGGGAGTAAACCGTCTGAGAATAAAAACAGCTGGAGCTTGTTAAGGTAATTACACAGGGGAAAGGATAATGTACGGGGAACTCCTCAGAAGAATCTGATTTGTGATAAGGGGAGAGAGATAAAAGCTCATTTAGGAACGACATGAACATGCTGCGTAGGTAGCTGTTTATCAGGAAATATCTCCATTGAGATTAAGACAAGCAGTTGCTTAATAAATTAAGTACTTCCTGGTATGGTTACTGTACTGGTAACTCCCCAAAAGAATCTGGATTGTGGTGAGGGAACAGAGAAAAAATCTCATTTAGGACCTGCACTTCCGAAGGGGGTAGGAAGCTTTATATCAGGGAGTAAACCTTCTGAGAATAAAAAGAGCAGGAGCTTGTAAAGGTAATTACACAGGGGAAAGGATAATGAACTGGGAACTCCTTAGAAGAATCTGATTTGTGGTGAGGGGAGAGAGATAAAGCTCATTTAGGAACGACATGAACATGCTGCGTAGGTAGCTGTTTATCAGTAAATATCTCCACTGAGATTAAGAAAAGCTGTAGCTTAATAAATTAAGTACTTCCTGGTATGGATACTGTACTGGTAACTCCCCAAAAGAATCTGGATTGTGGTGAGGGAACAGAGAAGAAAGTTCATTTAGGAACGACATGAACATGCTGCGTAGGTAGCTGTTTATCAGTAAATATCTCCACTGAGATTAAGAAAAGCAGTAGCTTAGTAAATTAAGTACTTCTTGGTATGGTTACTGTACAGGTAACTCCCCAAAAGAATCTGAATTTTGGTGAGGGAACAGAGAAAAAAGCTCATTTAGGACATGCACTTACGAAGGGGGTAGGCAGCTGTATATCAGGGAGTAAACCTTCTGAGAATAAAAACAGCTGGAGCTTGTTAAGGTAATTACACAGGGAAAAGGATAATGTACTGCGTTCTCCTTAGAAGAATCTGATTTGTGGTGAGGGGAGAGAGATAAAAGCTCATTTAGGAACGACATGAACATGCTGCGTAGGTAGCTGTTTATCAGTAAATATCTCCACTGAGATTAAGAAAAGCAGTAGCTTAATAAATTAAGTACTTCCTTGTATGGATACTGTACTGGTAACTCCCCAAAAGAATCTGGATTGTGGTGAGGGAACAGAGAAAAAAGCTCATTTAGGACCTTCACTTACGAAGGGGGTAGGCAGCTGTATATCAGGGAGTAAACCTTCTGAGAAAAAAAACAGCTGGAGATTGTTAAGGTAATTTCACAGGGGAAAGGATAATGTACTGGGAACTCCTCAGAAGAATCTGATTTGTGGTGAGGGGAGAGAGATAAAAGCTCATTTAGGAACGACATGAACATGCTGCGTAGGTAGCTGTTTATCAGTAAATATCTCCACTGTGATTAAGAAAAGCAGTAGCTTAGTAAATTAAGTACTTCTTGGTATGGTTACTGTACTGGTAACTCCCCAAAAGAATCTGAATTTTGCTGAGGGAACTGAGAAAAAAGCTCATTTAGGACATCACTTACGAAGGGGGTAGGCAGCTGTATATCAGGGAGTAAATCTTTTGAGAATAAAAACAGCTGGAGCTTGTTCAGGTAAGTACACAGGGGAAAGGATAATGTACGGGGAACTCCTCAGAAGAATCTGATTGTGGTGAGGGGAGAGAGATAAAAGCTCATTTATGAACGAAATGAACATGCTGCGTAGGTAGCTGTTTATCAGGAAATATCTCCACTGAGATTAAGAAAAGCAGTAGCTTAATAAATTAAGTACTTCCTGGTATGGTTACTTTACTGGTAACTCCCCAAAATAATCTGGATTGTGGTGAGGGAACAGAGAAACAAGCTCATTTAGGACCTGCACTTACGAAGCGGGTAGGCAACTGTATATCAGGGTGTATCCCTACTGAGAATAAAAACAGCTGGAGCTTGTTAAGGTAATTACACAGGGGAAAGGATAATGTATGGGAACTACTGAGAAAAATCTGATTTGTGGTGAGGGGAGAGAAATAAAAGCTCATTTAAGAACGACATGAACATGCTGCGTGGGAAGCTGTTTATCAGTAAATATCTCCACTGAGATTAAGAAAAGCAGTAGCTTAATAAACTGAGTACTTCCTGGTATGGTTACTGTACTGGTAACTCCCCAAAAGAATCTCGTTTGTGATGAGGGAACAGAGAAAAAAGCTCCTTTAGGACCTTTACTTACGAAGGGGGTAGGCAGCTGTATATCATGGAGAATCCCTTCTGAGAATAAAAACAGCTGGAGCTTGTTAAGGTACTTACACAGGGGAAAGGATAATGTACTGGGAACTCCTCAGAAGAATCTGATTTGTGGTGATGGGAGAGAGATAAAAGCTCATTTTGGAACGACATGAACATGCTGCGTAGGTAGCTGTTTATCAGTAAATATCTCCACTGAGATTAAGAAAAGCAGTAGCTTAATAAATTAAGTACTTCCTGGTATGGTTACTGTACTGGTAACTCCCCAAAAGAATCTGGATTGTGGTGAGGGAACAGAGAAAAAAGCTCATTTAGGACCTGCACTTACGAAGGGGATAGGCAGCTGTATATCAGGGAGTAAACCTTCTGAGAATAAAAACAGCTGGAGCTTGTTAAGGTAATTACACAGGGGAAAGGATAATGTACTGGGAACTCCTCAGAAGAATCTGATTTGTGGTGAGGGGAGAGAGATAAAAGCTCATTTAGGAACGACATGAACATGCGGCGTAGGTAGCTGTTTATCAATAAATATCTCCACTGAGATTAAGAAAAGCAGTAGCTTAATAAATTAAGTACTTCCTAGTATGGTTACTGTAGTGGTAACTCCCAAAAGAATCTGGATTTTGGTGAGGGAACAGAGAAAAAAGCTCATTTAGGACCTGCACTTACGAAGGGGGTAGGCAGCTGTATATCAGGGAGTAAACCTTCTGAGAATAAAAACAGCTGGAGCTTGTTAAGATAATTACACAGGGGAAAGGATAATGTACTGGGAACTCCACAGAAGAATCTGATTTGTCGTGAGGGGAGAGAGATAAAAGCTCATCTATGAAAGACATGAACATGCTGGGTAGGTAGCTGTTTATCAGTAGATATCTCCACTGAGATTAAGAAAAACAGTAGCTTAATAAATTAAGTACTTCCTGGTATGGATACTGTACTGGTAACTCCCCAAAAGAATGTGGATTGTGGTGAGTTAACAGAGAAAAAAGCTCATTTAGGAACGAGATGAACATGCTGCGTAGGTAGCTGTTTATCAGTAAATATCTCCACTGAGATTAAGAAAAGCAGTAGCTTAATAAATTAAGTACTTCCTGGTATTGTTACTGTACTGGTAACTCCCCAAAAGAATCTGGATTGTGGTGAGGGAACAGAGAAAAAAGCTCATTTAGGACCTGCACTTACAAAGGGGGTAGGCAGGTGTATATCAGGGAGTATCGCTTCAGAGAATAAAAACAGCTGGAGTTTGTTAAGGTAATTACACAGGGGAAAGGATAATGTACTGGGAACTCCTCAGAAGAATCTGATTTGTGGTGAGGGGAGAGAGATAAAAGCTCATTTAGGAACGAAATGAACATGCTGCATACGAAGCTATTTATCAGTAAATATCTCCACTGAGATTAAGAAAAGCTGTAGCTTAATAAATTAAGTACTTCCTGGTATGGTTACTGTACTGGTAACTCCCGAAAAGAATCTGGATTGTGGTGAGGGAACAGAGAAAAAAGCTCATTTAGGACCTTCACTTACGAAGGGGGTAGGCAGCTGTATATCAGGGAGTAAACCTTCTGAGATAAAAAACAGCTGGAGATTGTTAAGGTAATTTCACAGGGGAAAGGATAATGTACTGGGAACTCCTCAGAAGAATCTGATTTGTGGTGAGGGGAGAGAGATAAAAGCTCATTTAGGAACGACATGAACATGCTGCGTACGTAGCTGTTTATCAGTAAATAAATCCACTGAGATTAAGAAAATCAGTAGCTTAATAAATTAAGTACTTCCTGGTATGGTTACTGTACTGGTAACTCCCCAAAGAATCTGGATTGTGGTGAGGGAACAGAGAAAAAAGCTCATTTAGGACCTGCATTTACGAAGGGGTGAGGCAGCGGTATATCAGGGAGTAAACATTCTGAGAATAAAAACAGCTGGAGCTTGTTGAGGTAATTATACTGGCGAAAGGATAATGTACTGGGAACTCCTTAGAAGAATCTGATTTGTGGTGAGGGGAGAGAGATAAAGCTCATTTAGGAACGACATGAACATGCTGCGTAGGTAGCTGTTTATCAGTAAATATCTCCACTGAGATTAAGAAAAGCTGTAGCTTAATAAATTAAGTACTTCCTGGTATGGATACTGTACTGGTAACTCCCCAAAAGAATCTGGATTGTGGTGAGGGAACAGAGAAAAAAGTTCATTTAGGAACGACATGAACATGCTGCGTAGGTAGCTGTTTATCAGTAAATATCTCCACTGAGATTAAGAAAAGCAGTAGCTTAGTAAATTAAGTACTTCTTGGTATGGTTACTGTACAGGTAACTCCCCAAAAGAATCTGAATTTTGGTGAGGGAACAGAGAAAAAAGCTCATTTAGGACATGCACTTACGAAGGGGGTAGGCAGCTGTATATCAGGGAGTAAACCTTCTGAGAATAAAAACAGCTGGAGCTTGTTAAGGTAATTACACAGGGAAAAGGATAATGTACTGCGTTCTCCTTAGAAGAATCTGATTTGTGGTGAGGGGAGAGAGATAAAAGCTCATTTAGGAACGACATGAACATGCTGCGTAGGTAGCTGTTTATCAGTAAATATCTCCACTGAGATTAAGAAAAGCAGTAGCTTAATAAATTAAGTACTTCCTTGTATGGATACTGTACTGGTAACTCCCCAAAAGAATCTGGATTGTGGTGAGGGAACAGAGAAAAAAGCTCATTTAGGAACGACATGAACATGCTGCGTAGTTAGCTGTTTATCAGTAAATATCTCCACTGAGATTAAGAAAAGCAGTAGCTTAGTAAATTAAGAACTTCTTGGTATGGTTACTGTACTGGTAACTCCCGAAAAGAATCTGGATTATGGTGAGGGAACAGAGAAAAAAGCTCATTTAGGACCTTCACTTACGAAGGGGGTAGGCAGCTGTATATCAGGGAGTAAACCTTCTGAGAAAAAAAACAGCTGGAGATTGTTAAGGTAATTTCACAGGGGAAAGGATAATGTACTGGGAACTCCTCAGAAGAATCTGATTTGTGGTGAGGGGAGAGAGATAAAAGCTCATTTAGGAACGACATGAACATGCTGCGTAGGTAGCTGTTTATCAGTAAATATCTCCACTGTGATTAAGAAAAGCAGTAGCTTAGTAAATTAAGTACTTCTTGGTATGGTTACTGTACTGGTAACTCCCCAAAAGAATCTGAATTTTGCTGAGGGAACAGAGAAAAAAGCTCATTTAGGACATGCACTTACGAAGGGGGTAGGCAGCTGTATATCAGGGAGTAAATCTTTTGAGAATAAAAACAGCTGGAGCTTGTTAAGGTAATTACACAGGGGAAAGGATAATGTACTGGGAACTCCTCAGAAGAATCTGATTTGTGGTGAGGGGAGAGAGATAAAAGCTCATTTAGGAACGACATGAACATGCTGCGTAGGTAGCTGTTTATCAGTAAATATCTCCATTGAGATTAAGACAAGCAGTTGCTTAATAAATTAAGTACTTCCTGGTATGGTTACTGTACTGGTAACTCCCCAAAAGAATCTGGATTGTGGTGAGGGAACAGAGAAAAAATCTCATTTAGGACCTGCACTTAGGAAGGGGGTAGGAAGCTTTATATCAGGGAGTAAACCTTCTGAGAATAAAAAGAGCTGGAGCTTGTAAAGGTAATTACACAGGGGAAAGGATAATGAACTGGGAAGTCCTCAGAAGAATCTGATTTGTGATGAGGGGAGAGAGATAAAAGCTCACTTAGGAACGACATGAACATGCTGCATAGGTAGCTGTTTATCAGTAAATATCTACACTGAGATTAAGAAAAGCAGTAGCTTAATAAATTAAGTACTTCCTGGTATGGTTACTGTACTGGTAACTCCCCAAAAGAATCTGGATTGTGGTGAGGGAACAGAGAAAAAAGCTCATTTAGGACCTGCACTTACGAATGTGGTAGGAAGCTGTATATCAGGGAGGAAACCTTCTGAGAATAAAAACAGCTGGAGCTTGTTAAGGTAATTACACAGGGGAAAGGATAAAGTACTGGGAACTCCTCAGAAGAATCTGATTAGTGGTGAGGGGAGAGAGATAAAAGCTCATTTAAGAACGACATGAACATGATGCGTAGGTACCTGTTTATCAGTAAATATCTCCACTGAGATTAAGAAAAGCAGTAGCTTAATAAATTAAGTACTTCCTGGTATGGTTACTGTACTGGTAACTCCCCAAAAGAATCTGGATTGTGGTGAGGGAACAGAGAAAAAAGCTCATTTAGGACCTGCACTTAGGAAGGTGGTAGACAGTTGTATATCAGGGAGTAAACCGTCTGAGAATAAAAACAGCTGGAGCTTGTTAAGGTAATTACACAGGGGAAAGGATAATGTACGGGGAACTCCTCAGAAGAATCTGATTTGTGATGAGGGGAGAGAGATAAAAGCTCATTTAGGAACGACATGAACATGCTGCGTAGGTAGCTGTTTATCAGGAAATATCTCCATTGAGATTAAGACAAGCAGTTGCTTAATAAATTAAGTACTTCCTGGTATGGTTACTGTACTGGTAACTCCCCAAAAGAATCTGGATTGTGGTGAGGGAACAGAGAAAAAATCTCATTTAGGACCTGCACTTACGAAGGGGGTAGGAAGCTTTATATCAGGGAGTAAACCTTCTGAGAATAAAAGAGCAGGAGCTTGTAAAGGTAATTACACAGGGGAAAGGATAATGAACTGGGAACTCCTTAGAAGAATCTGATTTGTGGTGAGGGGAGAGAGATAAAGCTCATTTAGGAACGACATGAACATGCTGCGTAGGTAGCTGTTTATCAGTAAATATCTCCACTGAGATTAAGAAAAGCTGTAGCTTAATAAATTAAGTACTTCCTGGTATGGATACTGTACTGGTAACTCCCCAAAAGAATCTGGATTGTGGTGAGGGAACAGAGAAAAAAGTTCATTTAGGAACGACATGAACATGCTGCGTAGGTAGCTGTTTATCAGTAAATATCTCCACTGAGATTAAGAAAAGCAGTAGCTTAGTAAATTAAGTACTTCTTGGTATGGTTACTGTACAGGTAACTCCCCAAAAGAATCTGAATTTTGGTGAGGGAACAGAGAAAAAAGCTCATTTAGGACATGCACTTACGAAGGGGGTAGGCAGCTGTATATCAGGGAGTAAACCTTCTGAGAATAAAAACAGCTGGAGCTTGTTAAGGTAATTACACAGGGAAAAGGATAATGTACTGCGTTCTCCTTAGAAGAATCTGATTTGTGGTGAGGGGAGAGAGATAAAAGCTCATTTAGGAACGACATGAACATGCTGCGTAGGTAGCTGTTTATCAGTAAATATCTCCACTGAGATTAAGAAAAGCAGTAGCTTAATAAATTAAGTACTTCCTTGTATGGATACTGTACTGGTAACTCCCCAAAAGAATCTGGATTGTGGTGAGGGAACAGAGAAAAAAGCTCATTTAGGAACGACATGAACATGCTGCGTAGTTAGCTGTTTATCAGTAAATATCTCCACTGAGATTAAGAAAAGCAGTAGCTTAGTAAATTAAGAACTTCTTGGTATGGTTACTGTACTGGTAACTCCCGAAAAGAATCTGGATTATGGTGAGGGAACAGAGAAAAAAGCTCATTTAGGACCTTCACTTACGAAGGGGGTAGGCAGCTGTATATCAGGGAGTAAACCTTCTGAGAAAAAAAACAGCTGGAGATTGTTAAGGTAATTTCACAGGGGAAAGGATAATGTACTGGGAACTCCTCAGAAGAATCTGATTTGTGGTGAGGGGAGAGAGATAAAAGCTCATTTAGGAACGACATGAACATGCTGCGTAGGTAGCTGTTTATCAGTAAATATCTCCACTGTGATTAAGAAAAGCAGTAGCTTAGTAAATTAAGTACTTCTTGGTATGGTTACTGTACTGGTAACTCCCCAAAAGAATCTGAAATTTGCTGAGGGAACAGAGAAAAAAGCTCATTCAGGACATGCACTTACGAAGGGGGTAGGCAGCTGTATATCAGGGAGTAAATCTTTTGAGAATAAAAACAGCTGGAGCTTGTTAAGGTAATTACACAGGGGAAAGGATAATGTACTGGGAACTCCTCAGAAGAATCTGATTTGTGGTGAGGGGAGAGAGATAAAAGCTCATTTAGGAACGACATGAACATGCTGCGTAGGTAGCTGTTTATCAGTAAATATCTCCATTGAGATTAAGACAAGCAGTTGCTTAATAAATTAAGTACTTCCTGGTATGGTTACTGTACTGGTAACTCCCCAAAAGAATCTGGATTGTGGTGAGGGAACAGAGAAAAAATCTCATTTAGGACCTGCACTTACGAAGGGGGTAGGAAGCTTTATATCAGGGAGTAAACCTTCTGAGAATAAAAAGAGCTGGAGCTTGTAAAGGTAATTACACAGGGGAAAGGATAATGAACTGGGAAGTCCTCAGAAGAATCTGATTTGTGATGAGGGGAGAGAGATAAAAGCTCACTTAGGAACGACATGAACATGCTGCATAGGTAGCTGTTTATCAGTAAATATCTACACTGAGATTAAGAAAAGCAGTAGCTTAATAAATTAAGTACTTCCTGGTATGGTTACTGTACTGGTAACTCCCCAAAAGAATCTGGATTGTGGTGAGGGAACAGAGAAAAAAGCTCATTTAGGACCTGCACTTACGAATGGGGTAGGAAGCTGTATATCAGGGAGTAAACCTTCTGAGAATAAAAACAGCTGGAGCTTGTTAAGGTAATTACACAGGGGAAAGGATAAAGTACTGGGAACTCCTCAGAAGAATCTGATTAGTGGTGAGGGGAGAGAGATAAAAGCTCATTTAAGAACGACATGAACATGATGCGTAGGTAGCTGTTTGTCAGTAAATATCTCCACTGAGATTAAGAAAAGCAGTAGCTTAATAAATTAAGTACTTCCTGGTATGGTTACTGTACTGGTAACTCCCCAAAAGAATCTGGATTGTGGTGAGGGAACAGAGAAAAAAGCTCATTTAGGACCTGCACTTAGGAAGGTGGTAGACAGTTGTATATCAGGGAGTAAACCGTCTGAGAATAAAAACAGCTGGAGCTTGTTAAGGTAATTACACAGGGGAAAGGATAATGTACGGGGAACTCCTCAGAAGAATCTGATTTGTGATGAGGGGAGAGAGATAAAAGCTCATTTAGGAACGACATGAACATGCTGCGTAGGTAGCTGTTTATCAGGAAATATCTCCATTGAGATTAAGACAAGCAGTTGCTTAATAAATTAAGTACTTCCTGGTATGGTTACTGTACTGGTAACTCCCCAAAAGAATCTGGATTGTGGTGAGGGAACAGAGAAAAAATCTCATTTAGGACCTGCACTTACGAAGGGGGTAGGAAGCTTTATATCAGGGAGTAAACCTTCTGAGAATAAAAAGAGCAGGAGCTTGTAAAGGTAATTACACAGGGGAAAGGATAATGAACTGGGAACTCCTTAGAAGAATCTGATTTGTGGTGAGGGGAGAGAGATAAAGCTCATTTAGGAACGACATGAACATGCTGCGTAGGTAGCTGTTTATCAGTAAATATCTCCACTGAGATTAAGAAAAGCTGTAGCTTAATAAATTAAGTACTTCCTGGTATGGATACTGTACTGGTAACTCCCCAAAAGAATCTGGATTGTGGTGAGGGAACAGAGAAAAAAGTTCATTTAGGAACGACATGAACATGCTGCGTAGGTAGCTGTTTATCAGTAAATATCTCCACTGAGATTAAGAAAAGCAGTAGCTTAGTAAATTAAGTACTTCTTGGTATGGTTACTGTACAGGTAACTCCCCAAAAGAATCTGAATTTTGGTGAGGGAACAGAGAAAAAAGCTCATTTAGGACATGCACTTACGAAGGGGGTAGGCAGCTGTATATCAGGGAGTAAACCTTCTGAGAATAAAAACAGCTGGAGCTTGTTAAGGTAATTACGCAGGGAAAAGGATAATGTACTGCGTTCTCCTTAGAAGAATCTGATTTGTGGTGAGGGGAGAGAGATAAAAGCTCATTTAGGAACGACATGAACATGCTGCGTAGGTAGCTGTTTATCAGTAAATATCTCCACTGAGATTAAGAAAAGCAGTAGCTTAATAAATTAAGTACTTCCTTGTATGGATACTGTACTGGTAACTCCCCAAAAGAATCTGGATTGTGGTGAGGGAACAGAGAAAAAAGCTCATTTAGGAACGACATGAACATGCTGCGTAGTTAGCTGTTTATCAGTAAATATCTCCACTGAGATTAAGAAAAGCAGTAGCTTAGTAAATTAAGAACTTCTTGGTATGGTTACTGTACTGGTAACTCCCGAAAAGAATCTGGATTATGGTGAGGGAACAGAGAAAAAAGCTCATTTAGGACCTTCACTTACGAAGGGGGTAGGCAGCTGTATATCAGGGAGTAAACCTTCTGAGAAAAAAAACAGCTGGAGATTGTTAAGGTAATTTCACAGGGGAAAGGATAATGTACTGGGAACTCCTCAGAAGAATCTGATTTGTGGTGAGGGGAGAGAGATAAAAGCTCCTTTAAGAACGACATGAACATGATGCGTAGGTAGCTGTTTGTCAGTAAATATCTCCACTGAGATTAAGAAAAGCAGTAGCTTAATAAATTAAGTACTTCCTGGTATGGTTACTGTACTGGTAACTCCCCAAAAGAATCTGGATTGTGGTGAGGGAACAGAGAAAAAAGCTCATTTAGGACCTGCACTTAGGAAGGTGGTAGACAGTTGTATATCAGGGAGTAAACCGTCTGAGAATAAAAACAGCTGGAGCTTGTTAAGGTAATTACACAGGGGAAAGGATAATGTACGGGGAACTCCTCAGAAGAATCTGATTTGTGATGAGGGGAGAGAGATAAAAGCTCATTTAGGAACGACATGAACATGCTGCGTAGGTAGCTGTTTATCAGGAAATATCTCCATTGAGATTAAGACAAGCAGTTGCTTAATAAATTAAGTACTTCCTGGTATGGTTACTGTACTGGTAACTCCCCAAAAGAATCTGGATTGTGGTGAGGGAACAGAGAAAAAATCTCATTTAGGACCTGCACTTACGAAGGGGGTAGGAAGCTTTATATCAGGGAGTAAACCTTCTGAGAATAAAAAGAGCAGGAGCTTGTAAAGGTAATTACACAGGGGAAAGGATAATGAACTGGGAACTCCTTAGAAGAATCTGATTTGTGGTGAGGGGAGAGAGATAAAGCTCATTTAGGAACGACATGAACATGCTGCGTAGGTAGCTGTTTATCAGTAAATATCTCCACTGAGATTAAGAAAAGCTGTAGCTTAATAAATTAAGTACTTCCTGGTATGGATACTGTACTGGTAACTCCCCAAAAGAATCTGGATTGTGGTGAGGGAACAGAGAAAAAAGTTCATTTAGGAACGACATGAACATGCTGCGTAGGTAGCTGTTTATCAGTAAATATCTCCACTGAGATTAAGAAAAGCAGTAGCTTAGTAAATTAAGTACTTCTTGGTATGGTTACTGTACAGGTAACTCCCAAAAGAATCTGAATTTTGGTGAGGGAACAGAGAAAAAAGCTCATTTAGGACATGCACTTACGAAGGGGGTAGGCAGCTGTATATCAGGGAGTAAACCTTCTGAGAATAAAAACAGCTGGAGCTTGTTAAGGTAATTACGCAGGGAAAAGGATAATGTACTGCGTTCTCCTTAGAAGAATCTGATTTGTGGTGAGGGGAGAGAGATAAAAGCTCATTTAGGAACGACATGAACATGCTGCGTAGGTAGCTGTTTATCAGTAAATATCTCCACTGAGATTAAGAAAAGCAGTAGCTTAATAAATTAAGTACTTCCTTGTATGGATACTGTACTGGTAACTCCCCAAAAGAATCTGGATTGTGGTGAGGGAACAGAGAAAAAAGCTCATTTAGGAACGACATGAACATGCTGCGTAGTTAGCTGTTTATCAGTAAATATCTCCACTGAGATTAAGAAAAGCAGTAGCTTAGTAAATTAAGAACTTCTTGGTATGGTTACTGTACTGGTAACTCCCGAAAAGAATCTGGATTATGGTGAGGGAACAGAGAAAAAAGCTCATTTAGGACCTTCACTTACGAAGGGGGTAGGCAGCTGTATATCAGGGAGTAAACCTTCTGAGAAAAAAAACAGCTGGAGATTGTTAAGGTAATTTCACAGGGGAAAGGATAATGTACTGGGAACTCCTCAGAAGAATCTGATTTGTGGTGAGGGGAGAGAGATAAAAGCTCATTTAGGAACGACATGAACATGCTGCGTAGGTAGCTGTTTATCAGTAAATATCTCCACTGTGATTAAGAAAAGCAGTAGCTTAGTAAATTAAGTACTTCTTGGTATGGTTACTGTACTGGTAACTCCCCAAAAGAATCTGAATTTTGCTGAGGGAACAGAGAAAAAAGCTCATTTAGGACATGCACTTACGAAGGGGGTAGGCAGCTGTATATCAGGGAGTAAATCTTTTGAGAATAAAAACAGCTGGAGCTTGTTAAGGTAATTACACAGGGGAAAGGATAATGTACTGGGAACTCCTCAGAAGAATCTGATTTGTGGTGAGGGGAGAGAGATAAAAGCTCATTTAGGAACGACATGAACATGCTGCGTAGGTAGCTGTTTATCAGTAAATATCTCCATTGAGATTAAGACAAGCAGTTGCTTAATAAATTAAGTACTTCCTGGTATGGTTACTGTACTGGTAACTCCCCAAAAGAATCTGGACTGTGGTGAGGGAACAGAGAAAAAATCTCATTTAGGACCTGCACTTACGAAGGGGGTAGGAAGCTTTATATCAGGGAGTAAACCTTCTGAGAATTAAAAGAGCTGGAGCTTGTAAAGGTAATTACACAGGGGAAAGGATAATGAACTGGGAAGTCCTCAGAAGAATCTGATTTGTGATGAGGGGAGAGAGATAAAAGCTCACTTAGGAACGACATGAACATGCTGCATAGGTAGCTGTTTATCAGTAAATATCTACACTGAGATTAAGAAAAGCAGTAGCTTAATAAATTAAGTACTTCCTGGTATGGTTACTGTACTGGTAACTCCCCAAAAGAATCTGGATTGTGGTGAGGGAACAGAGAAAAAAGCTCATTTAGGACCTGCACTTACGAATGGGGTAGGAAGCTGTATATCAGGGAGGAAACCTTCTGAGAATAAAAACAGCTGGAGCTTGTTAAGGTA
The DNA here is from genome assembly GCF_023159225.1 of Perognathus longimembris pacificus. Taxonomy (NCBI): domain Eukaryota; kingdom Metazoa; phylum Chordata; class Mammalia; order Rodentia; family Heteromyidae; genus Perognathus; species Perognathus longimembris. The sequence continues at coordinate 11,293 of NW_025960034.1, read as the reverse complement.
ATTACACAGGGGAAAGGATAAAGTACTGGGAACTCCTCAGAAGAATCTGATTAGTGGTGAGGGGAGAGAGATAAAAGCTCATTTAAGAACGACATGAACATGATGCGTAGGTAGCTGTTTATCAGTAAATATCTCCACTGAGATTAAGAAAAGCAGTAGCTTAATAAATTAAGTACTTCCTGGTATGGTTACTGTACTGGTAACTCCCCAAAAGAATCTGGATTGTGGTGAGGGAACAGAGAAAAAAGCTCATTTAGGACCTGCACTTAGGAAGGTGGTAGACAGTTGTATATCAGGGAGTAAACCGTCTGAGAATAAAAACAGCTGGAGCTTGTTAAGGTAATTACACAGGGGAAAGGATAATGTACGGGGAACTCCTCAGAAGAATCTGATTTGTGATGAGGGGAGAGAGATAAAAGCTCATTTAGGAACGACATGAACATGCTGCGTAGGTAGCTGTTTATCAGGAAATATCTCCATTGAGATTAAGACAAGCAGTTGCTTAATAAATTAAGTACTTCCTGGTATGGTTACTGTACTGGTAACTCCCCAAAAGAATCTGGATTGTGGTGAGGGAACAGAGAAAAAATCTCATTTAGGACCTGCACTTACGAAGGGGGTAGGAAGCTTTATATCAGGGAGTAAACCTTCTGAGAATAAAAAGAGCAGGAGCTTGTAAAGGTAATTACACAGGGGAAAGGATAATGAACTGGGAAGTCCTCAGAAGAATCTGATTTTTGATGAGGGGAGAGAGATAAAAGCTCACTTAGGAACGACATGAACATGCTGCATAGGTAGCTGTTTATCAGTAAATATCTCCACTGAGATTAAGAAAAGCAGTAGCTTAATAAATTAAGTACTTCCTGGTATGGTTACTGTACTGGTAACTCCCCAAAAGAATCTGGATTGTGGTGAGGGAACAGAGAAAAAAGCTCATTTAGGACCTGCACTTACGAATGGGGTAGGAAGCTGTATATCAGGGAGTAAACCTTCTGAGAATAAAAACAGCTGGAGCTTTTTAAGGTAATTACACAGGGGAAAGGATAAAGTACTGGGAACTCCTCAGAAGAATCTGATTAGTGGTGAGGGGAGAGAGATAAAAGCTCATTTAAGAACGAAATGAACATGCTGCGTAGGTAGCTGTTTATCAGTAAATATCTCCACTGAGATTAAGAAAAGCAGTAGCTTAATAAATTAAGTACTTCCTGGTATGGTTACTGTACTGATAACTCCCCAAAAGAATCTGGATTGTGGTGAGGGAACAGAGAAAAAAGCTCATTTAGGACCTGCACTTACGAAGGGGGTAGGCAGCTGTATATCAGGGAGTAAACCTTCTGAGAATAAAAACAGCTGGAGCTTGTTAAGGTAATTACACAGGGGAAAGGATAATGTACTGGGAACTCCTCAGAAGAATCTGATTTGTGGTGAGGGGAGAGAGATAAAAGCTCATTTAAGTACGACATGAACATGCTGCGTAGGTAGCTGTTTATCAGTAAATATCTACACTGAGATTAAGAAAAGCAGTAGCTTAATAAATTAAGTACTTCCTGGTATGGTTACTGTACTGGTAACTCCCCAAAAGAATCTGGATTGTGGTGAGGGACCAGAGAAAAAAGCTCATTTATGACCTGCACTTTCGAAGGGGGTATGCAGCTGTATATCAGGGAGTAAACCTTCTGAGAATAAAAACAGCTGGAGCTTGTTAAGGTAATTACACAAGAGAAAGGAAAATGTACTGGGAACTCCTCAGAAGAATCTGATTTGTGGTGAGGGGAGAGAGATAAAAGCTCATTTAGGAACGACATGAACATGCTGCGTAGGTAGCTGTTTATCAGTAAATATCTCCACTGATATTAAGAAAAGCAGTAGCTTAGTAAATTAAGTACTTCTTGGTATGGTTACTGTACTGGTAACTCCCCAAAAGAATCTGGATAGTGGTGAGGCAACAGAGGAAAGAGCTCATTTAGGAACGACATGAGCATGCTGCGTAGGTAGCTGTTTATCAGTAAATATATCCACTGAGATTAAGAAAAGCAGTAGCTTAATAAATTAAGTACGTCCTGGTATGGTTACTGTACTGGTAACTCCCCAAAAGAATCTGAATTTTGCTGAGGGAACAGAGAAAAAAGCTCATTTAGGACCTGCACATACGAAGGGGGTAGGCAGCTGTATATCAGGGAGTAAACCTTCTGAGAATAAAAACAGCTGGAGCTTGTTAAGGTAATGACACAGGGGAAAGGATAATGTACTGGGAACTCCTCAGAAGAATCTGATTTGTGATGAGGGGAGAGAGATAAAAGCTCATTTAGGAACGACATGAACATGCTGCATAGGTAGCTGTTTATCAGTAAATATCTCCACTGAGATTAAGAAAAGCAGTAGATTAATAAATTAAGTACTTCCTGGTATGGTTACTGTACTGGTAACTCCCCAAAAGAATCTGGATTGTGGTGAGGGAACAGAGAAAAACGCTCATTTAGGACCTGCACTTACGAAGGGGGTAGGCAGCTGTATATCAGGGAGTATCGCTTCTGAGAATAAAAACAGCCGGAGCTGGTTAAGGTAATTACACACGGGAAAGGATAATGTACTGGGAACTCCTCAGAAGAATCTCATTTGTGATGAGGGGAGAGAGATAAAAGCTCATTTAGGAACGACATGAACATGCTGCATAGGTAGCTGTTTATCAGTAAATATCTCCACTGAGATTAAGAAAAGCAGTAGCTTAATAAATTAAGTACTTCCTGGTATGGTTACTGCACTTGTAACTCCCCAAAAGAATCTGGATTGTGGTGAGGTAACAGAGAAAAAAGCTCATTTACGACCTGCACTTACGAAGTGGGTAGGCAGCTGTATATCAGGGAGTATCGCTTCTGAGAATAAAAACAGCTGGAGCTGGTTAAGGTAATTAAACAGGGGAAAGGATAATGTACTGGGAACTCCTCAGAAGAATCTGATTTGTGGTGAGGGGAGAGAGATAAAAGGTCATATAGGAACGACATGAACATGCTGCATACGTAGCTGTTTATCAGTAAATATCTCCACAGAATTTAAGAAAAGCAGTAGCTTAATAAATTAAGTACTTCCTGGTATGGATACTGTACTGGTAACTCCCCAAAAGAATCTGGATTTTTGTGAGGGAACAGAGAAAAGAGCTCATTTAGGAACGACATGAGCATGCTTGGTAGGTAGCTGTTTGTCAGTAAATATCTCCCCTGAGAATTAGAAAAGCAGTTGCTTAATAAATTAAGTACTTCCTGGTATGGTTACTGCACTGGTAACTCCCCAAAAGAATCTGGATTCTTGTGAGGGAACAGAGAAAAAAGCTTATTTAGGAACGACATGAACATGCTGTGTAGGTAGCTGTTTATCAATAAATATCTCCACTGAGATTAAGAAAAGCAGTAGCTTAGTAAATTAAGTACTTCTTGGTATGGTTACTGTACTGGTAACTCCCCAAAAGAATCTGAATTTTGCTGAGGGAACAGAGAAAAAAGCTCATTTAGGACATGCACTTATGAAGGGGGTAGGCAGCTGTATATCAGGGAGTAAACCTTCTGAGAATAAAAACAGCTGGAGCTTGTTAAGGTAATTACACAGGGGAAAGGATAATGTACTGGGAACTCCTCAGAAGAATCTGATTTGTGGTGAGGGGAGAAAGATAAAAGCTCATTTAGGAACGTCATGAACATGCTGCGTAGGTAGCTGTTTATCAGTAAATATCTCCAATGAGATTAAGAAAAGCAGTAGCTTAATAAATTAAGTACTTCCTGGTATGGTTAATGTACCGGTAACTCCCCAAAAGAATCTGGATTGTGGTGAGGTATCAGAGAAAAAAGCTCATTTAGGACCTGCACTTACGAAGGGGGTAGGCAACTGTATATCAGGGAGTATCGCTTCTGAGAATAAAAACAGCTGGAGCTGGTTAAGGTAATTACACAGTTGAAAGGATAATGTACTGGGAACTCCTCAGAAGAATCTGATTTGTGGTGAGGGGAGAGAGATAAAAGCTCATTTAGGAACGACATGAACATGCTTCGTAGATAGCTGTTTATCAGTAAATATCTCCACTGAGATTAAGAAAAGCAGTAGCTTAATAAATTAAGTACTTCCTGGTATGGTTTCTGTACTGGTAACTCCCAAAAGAATCTGGATTGTGGTGAGGGAACAGAGAAAAAAGCTCATTTAGGACCTGCACTTAAGAAGGGGGTAGGCAGCTATATATCAGGGAGTAAACCTTCTGAGAATAAAAACAGCTGGAGCTTGTTCAGGTAATTAAACAGGGGAAAGGATAATATACTGGGAACTCCTCAGAATAATCTGATTTGTGGTGAGGGTAGAGAGATAAAAGCTCATTTAGTAACGACATGAACATGCTGCGTAGGTAGCTGTTTATCAGTAATATCTCCACTGATATTAAGAAAAACAGTAGCTTAATAAATTAAGTACTTCCTGGTATGGTTACTGTACTGGTAACTCCCCAAAAGAATCTGGATTGTGGTGAGGGAACAGAGAAAAAAGCTCATTTACGACCTGCACTTACGAAGGGGGTAGGCAGCAGTATATCAGGGAGTAAACCTTCTGAGAATGAAAACAGCTGGAGCTTGTTAAGGTAATTAAACCGGGGAAAGGATAATGTACTGGGAACTCCTCAGAAGAATCTGATTTGTGGTGAGGGGAGAGAGATAAATGCTCATTTAGGAACGACATGAACATGCTGCGTACCTAGCTGTTTATCAGTAAATATCTCCACTGAGATTAAGAAAAGCAGTAGCTTAATAAATTAAGTAATTCCTGGTATGGTTACTGTACTGGTAACTCCCCAAAAGAATCTGGATTGTGCTGAGGGAACACAGAAAAAAGCTCATTTAGGACCTGCACTTACGAAAGGGGTAGGCACCTGTATATCAGGGAGTAAACCTTCTGAGAATGAAAATAGCTGGAGCTTGTTAAGGTAATTACACAGGGGAAAGGAAAATGTACTGGGACCTCCTCAGACGAATCTGATTTGTGGTGAGGGGAGAGAGATAAAAGCTCATTTAGGAACGTCATGAACATGCTGCGTAGGTAGCTGTTTATCAGTAATTATCTCCACTGAGATTAAGAAAAGAAGTACCTTAATAAATTAAGTACTTCCTGGTATGGTTACTCTACTGGTAACTCCCCAAAAGAATCTGGATTGTGGTGAGGGAACAGAGAAAAAAGCTCATTTAGGACCTACACTTACGAAGGGGGTAGGCAGCTGTATATCAGGGAGTAAACCTTCTGAGAATAAAAACAGCTGGAGCTTGATAAGGTAATTACACAGGGGAAAGGATAATGTACTGGGAACTCCTCCGAAGAATCTGATTTGTGGTGAGAGGAGAGAAATAAAAGCTCATATAGGAACGACATGAACATGCTGCATACGTAGCTGTTTATCAGTAAATATCTCCACTGAGATTAAGAAAAGCAGTAGCTTAATAAATTAAGTACTTCCTGGTATGGATACTGTACTGGTAACTCCCCAAAAGAATCTGGACTGTTGTGAGGGAACAGAGAAAAGAGCTCATTTAGGAACGACATGAGCATGCTGCGTAGGTAGCTGTTTATCAGTAAATATCTCCATTGAGATTAAGAAAAGCAGTAGCTTAATAAATTAAGGTCTTCCTGGTATGGTTACTGTACTGGTCACTCCCCCAAAGAATCTGGATTGTGGTGAGGTAACAGACAAAAAAGCTCATTTAGGACCTGCACTTACGAAGGGGTTAGGCAGCAGTATATCAGGGAGTAAACCTTCTGAGAATAAAAACAGCTGGAGCTTGTTAAGGTAATTACACAGGGGAAAGGATAATGTACTGGGAACTCCTCAGAAGAATCTGATTTGTGGTGAGGGGAGAGAGATAAAAGCTCATTTAGGAACGACATGGACATGCTGCGTAGGTAACTGTTTATCTGTAAATATCTCCACTGAGATTAAGAAAAGCAGTAGCTTAATAAATTAAGTACTTCCTGGTATGGTTACTGTACTGGTAACTCCCCAAAAGAATCTGGATGTGGCAAGGGAACAGAGAAAAAAGCTCATTTAGGACCTGCACTTACGAAGGGGGTAGGCAGCTTTATATCAGGGAGTAAACCTTCTGAGAATAAAAACAGCTGGAGCTTGTTAAGGTAATTACACAGGGGAAAGGATAATGTACTGGGAACTCCTCAGAAGAATCTGATTTGTGGTGATGGGAGAGAGATAAAAGCTCATTTAGGAACGACATGAACATCCTGCGTAGGTAGCTCTTTATCAGTAAATATCTACACTGAGATTAAGAAAAGCAGTAGCTTAATAAATTAAGTACTTCCTGGTATGGTGACTGTACTGGTAACTCCCCAAAAGAATCTGGATTGTGGTGAGGGAACAGAGAAAAAAGCTCATTTATGACCTGCACTTACGAAGGGGGTAGGCAGCTGTATATCAGGGAGTAAAACTTCTGAGAATAAAAACAGCTGGAGCTTGTTAAGGTAATTACACAGGGGAAAGGATAATATACTGGGAGCTCCTCAGAAGAATCTGATTAGTGGTGAGGGGAGAGAGATAAAAGCTCATTTAGGAACGACATGAACATGCTGCGTAGGTACCTGTTTATCAGTAAATATCTCCACTGAGATTAAGAAAAGCAGTAGCTTAATAAATTAAGTACTTCCTGGTATGGTTACTGTACTGGTAACTCCCCAAATGAATCTGGATTGTGGTGAGGGAACAGAGAAAAAAGCTCATTCAGGACCTGCACTTACGAAGGGGGTAGGCAGCTGTATATCAGGGAGTAAACCTTCTGAGAATAAAAACTGCTGGAGCTTGTTAACGTAATTACACAGGGGAAAGGATAATGTACTGGGAACTCCTCAGAAGAATCTGATTTGTGGTGAGGGGAGAGAGATAAAAGCTCATTTAGGAACGACATGAACATGCTGCGTAGGTAGCTGTTTATCAGTAAATATCTCCACTGAGATTAAGGAAAGCAGTAGCTTAATAAATTAAGTACTTCCTGGTATGGTTACTGTACTGGTAACTCCCCAAAAGAATCTGGATTGTGGTGAGGGAACAGAGAAAAAAGCTCATTTAGGACCTGCACTTACGAAGGGGGTAGGCAGCTGTATATCAGGGAGTAAACCTTCTGAGAATAAAAACACCTGGAGCTTGTTAACGTAATTACACAGGGAAAGGATAATGTACTGGGAACTCCTCAGAAGAATCTGATTTGTGGTGAGGGGAGAGAGATAAATGCTCATTTAGGAACGACATGAACATGCTGCGTAGGTAGCTGTTTATCAGTAAATATCTCCACTGAGATTAAGAAAAGCAGTAGCTTAATAAATTAAGTACTTCCTGGTATGGTTACTGTACTGATAACTCCCCAAAAGAATCTGGATTGTGGTGAGGGAACAGAGAAAAAAGCTCATTTAGGACCTGCACTTACGAAGGGGGTAGGCAGCTGTATATCAGGGAGTAAACCTTCTGAGAATAAAAACAGCTGGAGCTTGTTAAGGTAATTACACAGGGGAAAGGATAATGTACTGGGAACTCCTCAGAAGAATCTGATTTGTGGTGAGGGGAGAGAGATAAAAGCTCATTTAAGTACGACATGAACATGCTGCGTAGGTAGCTGTTTATCAGTAAATATCAACACTGAGATTAAGAAAAGCAGTAGCTTAATAAATTAAGTACTTCCTGGTATGGTTACTGTACTGGTAACTCCCCAAAAGAATCTGGATTGTGGTGAGGGACCAGAGAAAAAAAGCTCATTTATGACCTGCACTTTCGAAGGGGGTATGCAGCTGTATATCAGGGAGTAAACCTTCTGAGAATAAAAACAGCTGGAGCTTGTTAAGGTAATTACACAAGAGAAAGGAAAATGTACTGGGAACTCCTCAGAAGAATCTGATTTGTGGTGAGGGGAGAGAGATAAAAGCTCATTTAGGAACGACATGAACATGCTGCGTAGGTAGCTGTTTATCAGTAAATATCTCCACTGAGATTAAGAAAAGCAGTAGCTTAATAAATTAAGTACTTCCTGGTATGGTTACTGTACTGGTAACTCCCCAAAAGAATCTGGATTGTGGTGAGGGAACAGAGAAAAAAGCTCATTTAGGACCTGCACTTACGAAGGGGGTAGGCAGCTGTATATCAGGGAGTAAACCTACTGAGAATAAAAACAGCTGGAGCTTGTTAAGGTAATTACACAGGGGAAAGGATAATGTACTGGGAACTCCTCAGAAGAATCTGATTTGTGGTGAGGGGAGAGAGATAAAAGCTCATTTAGGAACGACATGAACATGCTGCGTAGGTAGCTGTTATCAGTAAATATCTCCACTGAGATTAAGAAAAGCAGTAGCTTAATAAATTAAGTACTTCCTGGTATGGTTACTGTACTGGTAACTCCCCAAAAGAATCTGGATTGTGGTGAGGAAACAGAGAAAAAAGCTCATTTAGGACCTGCACTTACGAAGGGGATAGGCAGCTGTATATCAGGGAGTAAACCTTCTGAGAATAAAAACAGTTGGAGCTTGTTAAGGTAATTACACAGGGGAAAGGATAATGTACTGGGAACTCCTCAGAAGAATCTGATTTGTGGTGAGGGGAGAGAGATAAAAGCTCATTTAGGAACGACATGAACATGCTGCGTAGGTAGCTGTTTATCAGTAAATATCTCCACTGAGATTAAGAAAAGCAGTAGCTTAATAAATTAAGTACTTCCTGGTATGGTTACTGTACTGGTAACTCCCCAAAAGAATCTGGATTGTGGTGAGGGAACAGAGAAAAAAGCTCATTTAGGACCTGCACTTACGAAGGGGGTAGGCAGCTGTATATCAGGGAGTAAACCTTCTGAGAATAAAAACAGCTGGAGCTTGATAAGGTAATTACATAGGGGAAAGGATAATGTACTGGGAACTCCTCAGAAGAATCTGATTTGTGGTGAGGGGAGAGAGATAAAAGCTCATTTAGGAACGACATGAACATGCTGCGTATGTAGCTGTTTATCAGTAAATATCTCCACTGAGATTAAGAAAAGCAGTAGCTTAATAAATTAAGTACTTCCTGGTATGGTTACTGTACTGGTAACTCCCAAAAGAATCTGGATTGTGGTGAGGGAACAAAGAAAAAAGCTCATTTAGGACCTGCACTTAGGAAGGGGCTAGGCAGCTGTATATCAGGGAGTAAACCTTCTGAGAATAAAAACAGCTGGAGCTTGTTAAGGTAATTACACAGGGGAAAGGATAATGTACTGGGAACTCCTCAGAAGAATCTGATTTGTGGTGAGGGGAGAGAGATAAAAGCTCATTTAGGAACGACATGAACATGCTGCGTAGGTAGCTGTTTATCAGTAAATATCTCCACTGAGATTAAGAAAAGCAGTAGCTTAATAAATTAAGTACTTCCTGGTATGGCTACTGTACGGGTAACTCCCCAAAAGAATCTGGATTGTGGTGAGGGAACAGAGAAAAAAGCTCATTTAGGACCTGCACTTACGAAGGGGGTAGGCAGCTGTATATCAGGGAGTAAACCTTCTGAGAATAAAAACAGCTGGAGCTTGTTAAGGTAATTACACAGGGGAAAGGATAATGTACTGCGAACTCCTCAGAAGAATCTGATTTGTGTTGAGGGGAGAGAGATAAAAGCTCATTTAGGAACGACATGAACATGCAGCGTAGGTAGCTATTTATCAGTAAATATCTCCACTGAGATTAAGAAAAGCAGTAGCTTAATAAATTAAGTACTTCCTGGTATGGTTACTGTACTGGTAACTCCCCAAAAGAATCTGGATTGTGGTGAGGGAACAGAGAAAAAAGCTCATTTAGGACCTGCACTTACGAAGGGGGTAGGCAGCTGTATATCAGGGAGTAAACCTTCTGAGAATAAAAACAGCTGGAGCTTGTTAAGGTAATTACACAGGGGAAAGGATAATGTACTGGGAACTCCTCAGAAGAATCTGATTTGTGGTGAGGGGAGAGAGATAAAAGCTCATTTAGGAACGACATGAACATGCTGCGTAGGTAGCTGTTTATCAGTAAATATCTCCACTGAGATTAAGAAAAGCAGTAGCTTAATAAATTAAGTACTTCCTGGTATGGCTACTGTACGGGTAACTCCCCAAAAGAATCTGGATTGTGGTGAGGGAACAGAGAAAAAAGCTCATTTAGGACCTGCACTTACGAAGGGGGTAGGCAGCTGTATATCAGGGAGTAAACCTTCTGAGAATAAAAACAGCTGGAGCTTGTTAAGGTAATTACAAAGGGGAAAGGATAATGTACTGGGAACTCCTCAGAAGAATCTGATTTGTGGTGAGGGGAGAGAGATAAAAGCTCATTTAGGAACGACATGAACATGCAGCGTAGGTAGCTGTTTATCAGTAAATATCTCCACTGAGATTAAGAAAAGCAGTAGCTTAATAAATTAAGTACTTCCTGATATGGTTACTGTACTGGTAACTCCCCAAAAGAATCTGGATTGTGGTGAGGGAACAGAGAAAAAAGCTCATTAGGACCTGCACTTACGAAGGGGGTAGGCAGCTGTATATCAGGGAGTAAAACTTCTGAGAATAAAAACAGCTGGAGCTTGTTAAGGTAATTACACAGGGGAAAGGATAATGTACTGGGAACTCCTCAGAAGAATCTGATTTGTGGTGAGGGGAGAGAGATAAAAGCTCATTTAGGAACGACATGAACATGCTGCGTAGGTAGCTGTTTATCAGTAAATATCTCCACTGAGATTAAGAAAAGCAGTAGCTTAATAAATTAAGTACTTCCTGGTATGGCTACTGTACGGGTAACTCCCCAAAAGAATCTGGATTGTGGTGAGGGAACAGAGAAAAAAGCTCATTTAGGACCTGCACTTACGAAGGGGATAGGCAGCTGTATATCAGGGAGTAAACCTTCTGAGAATAAAAACGGCTGGAGCTTGTTAAGGTAATTACACAGGGGAAAGGATAATGTACTGGGAACTCCTCAGAAGAATCTGATTTGTGGTGAGGGGAGAGAGATAAAAGCTCATTTAGGAACGACATGAACATGCAGCGTAGGTAGCTGTTTATCAGTAAATATCTCCACTGAGATTAAGAAAAGCAGTAGCTTAATAAATTAAGTACTTCCTGGTATGGTTACTGTACTGGTAACTCCCCAAAAGAATCTGGATTGTGGTGAGGGAACAGAGAAAAAAGCACAATTAGGACCTGCACTTACGAAGGGGGTAGGCAGCTGTATGTCAGGAAGTACACCTTCTGAGAAAAAAAAGAGCTGGAGCTTGTTAAGGTAATTACACAGGGAA
>NW_025960033.1:0-4566 GCF_023159225.1 Perognathus longimembris pacificus | reverse complement strand
TGATCAAGAGTAATGTATCTTTTCAGCTTTTCTATGTGATTTACATTTTTAAATTTTTATTTATTTATCTACTTATTTATTTTGCCATTCCTAAGGCTTGAACTCAGAGCCTGGGCACTGTCTCTGAGCTTCTTTGGTCAAGGCTAGCATTCTACCACTTGAGCCACAGGGCCGATTCTGGCCTTCTGTGTTTATGTGGTATTGAGGAATAGAACCCAGGGCTTCATGCATGCTAAGCAAGTATTCTACCACTAAGCCACATTCTGAGCCCTACTCTTCTTTTTTTTAAAGGAGAGAAGGAACCTAATTCTATTCCCCACTTAATGAGACCTACCCATATCAATGATATATTGCTTCATTTGTTAGTTTATTAAAACTATAGAGACTGATTGCCCTTTATGTAAGAGCACCATTCTAGGGCTGGAAGTATACCAAGGAATAGAGGAGCAAAATTTATGATTTTATACTTACACTCCAATGAGTGAAGTCAGATAATACCTAAAATATCTAGTATGACAGCAACATGTGCCATAGAAATAAATAAAGGTGGGGTATAGAGTTAGAGAGGGTAGAGCTTGCAGTTTTAAATCAATAGATCAGGAAACACTTCGTTGAGATTATATTTGCATAAATACCTACAGATACCTGGAAAAAGAGTGATCCAGACAAAGAAATCTACAAGCATAAGAGTCTAGAACAGGCGTTTGGGGCATGGATTCTAGCAAGGGGCCAGTATGGCTGGGGTGATAAGCCAAGAGTAGACCAGTAGGCCAGATTGTATAGATCATGTGACATCTTAGGCTGGCTCTCTCTCTCTCTCTCTCTCTCTCTCTCTTTCTCTCTTTCTCTCTCTTGTCCTTTTACTGGTACTCTGCCTTGATCTCAGGGCAGAGCCTTGTGCTCTCACTTGGTGTTTTCACTCAAGGCTGGCATTTTACCACTTAAGCCACACCTCCACTTCTGGCTTTGCTAGTTAATTGGGGGATATGAATTGCACAGACTTTTCTGTCTGAGCTAGCTTCAAGGATCCTTTATCTCAGTTGCCTGATTACAGGCAGTACAGGTAGCTGGGATTACAGGCATGGACCACTAGCATGTGGCTCAATCTTAGCTCTTAAAGTTCTTTTTAATGCTATATGAATTTTGTCATTTTGCTAACATTGGTATGCTTTGTGTATCCATCATTCTACTAGAACTACTTATCCGATTCATATTAATTTTGTAACAAATGTTACTTTAACTTCTGAGTATTTAGGTCCACATGCTGCTTTGAGGAAATATTCTGTTTTCATCATTGGCTGGTCCATTAATCATGGTTGTCCACTTTATAAATGTCCTATCTTCATAATCTATCTTACTCATCTATAAGACCTGAGCTATTCTATTCAGTCATACCCGTCACTGCCCGTTTTTGGTTTTTTCTTTTGGTCCTTCAAGTTTTCCCAATAAGCAAAACTTAGTAAGAATATTAACTCCTGTGGAGACTACTAGGTTCTTCTGCAGATTGAGTAGCCTTTAAAACAACAGCAGCAGCAATGGCAACAAAAACATGCTCTTACTATTTGTAAAGGTTGATCTTGAACACTGAGTAACTCATATTGGTTCTTTTTTTTTTTTTTTTTGTCAGTCCTGGGCCTTGGACTCAGGGCCTGACCACTGTCCCTGGCTTCTCTTTGCTCAAGGCTAGCACTCTGCCACTTGAGCCACAGTGCCACTTCTGGCTTTTTCTATATATGTGGTGCTGGGGAATTGAACCCAGGGCTTCATGTATACGAGGCAAGCACTCTTGCCACTAGGCCATATTCCCAGCCCTTCATATTGGTTCTGAACTTTCAAACCTCCTTCCTCATGCAGCCTCCTGACATGCAGCATTATGCCTAGATCATTATATTCTTATTTATACCCTGAAAAATTTCTGTTAGTTGAAAAAAATTTAAAAGAGGGCCAATTTTCCATAAGTGAATCCCTCCCAGAATAAGTTGCCAATCCATTTACATGTAACTTGCTCCTTTTGACCTAAATATCTACTTTGTTCTGACTTTAATGAATCTAATGACTAAGGGTCCTAATGTGTTCTTGACAGCATCATACTTAGATGCAGGATCTATTGCAGAGCATATCCTTCATCCTGACTTTTATTTATTTGTTTATTTATTTTAAAATACCAAGTGTGTGCATTTTAACCATGAGAAATAAACTTACTTCCCTAGCTATCAATGTAGAGATGCAAAGGTAGCAGACTGGGATGTGCTTTTTTTTTTTCCCTCTAATCTTTTCCCTACAGGGAATCTTTAACCAGTTTCAGTGTAGCAGTGAAAAAGTGCTTCCATCTGACACTCTCCGCAGTGCTCTGGCAAAGACTTTCCAGGATGAACAGCGTTTCCAGCTGGGAATAATGGATGATGCTGCAGAATGCTTTGTAAGTGCTGGCCTTTGATCCTCTTTGAAATAAGATGAGACTTTGTGATTTTCACTGTCAGACACTGACTACTTTATGATGTAATTTATTGTGCCCTGATCTCCATAGTTAGAAGTAAGTAGGAGTTTCTCTAGTTTCTCAGAGCTCTAGAGTATTACTACTATTACAGTGGGTCTAGTGGGTTTATTATTTTTCCTTCTGATTTTGGGTAGTTTGGTGCTTACCATTTCATAAAACTGAAGCCAAATCTTCATTAAAATACGAATTGCTAGCTCTCTCCCCTTATAGTACAAGATTACTCATCTTTAGCAAGCTCCTAATGATACTAATATGATGATGTTGGTATAGAGATCACACTTTTTGTTTGGTTTTGGGTTTTTTTTTGACAGTCTTGGGGCTTGAACTCAGGGCCTGAGCACTGTCCCTGGCTTCTTTTTGCTCAAGGCTAGCATTTTGCCACTTGAGCCACAGCGCTACTTCTGGCTTTTTCTATATATGTGGTGCTGAGGAATCGAGCCCAGGGCTTCATGTATACGAGATGAGCACTTTACCACTAGGCCATATTCCCAGCCCCAAGATCACACTTTTTGAACTTTTCCATTTCTAAGATATTACACAGATAATGTGATGATGCTATGATGCTATATTATATAGGCAGCTAAGTAATACCCAGTGATTGTAATAGAAGATCCTAACCTTTCTCACTTCTTATTCTGTTCATCAATGTTTAAAAGACTCTCTTTGCAACCACTAAAAACATATGAGAGGGCTAGGAATGTGGCTTAGCGGTAGAGTGTTTGCCTAGCATGCATGAAGCCCTGGGTTTGATTCCTCATCACCACATAAACAGAAAAAGCCAGAAGTGGTGCTGTGGCTCAAGTGGTAGAGTGCTAGCCTTGAGCAAAACTAAGCCAGGGACAGTGCTCAGGCCCTGAGCTCAAGCCCCAGGACAGGCAAAACAAACAAAAACCACATGAGAGTGCCAAATGCTGAATGGCTCATGCTTATAATTCTAGCTACTTAGAATGCTAAGATCTGAGGATTGTGCTTCAAAGCCAGCCTAGGCAGGAAAGTCCATGAGACTTTTACCTTCAATTAACCACCAAAAAACCAGAAGTGGAGCAGTGGCTTAAGTGGTAGAGTGCTAGCCTTCAGCTCAAAAGCTCAAAGACAGTGTCCAGGCCCTGAGGCCAGCACAGAAACAGCAACAAATCAATAATGACAACAACAAAACCTGAAAGTGATATATATACCATCAGAAGATTAAAAAAATTGGGCTAAAATTGGAGTTGTTTTTGAGAATTTGGACTATTGCTGGTGGTAATGTAAAATGAAATAGCCATGTTGGATACAATTTGGTAATTCCTTTAAACAAACAAAAAAAACCCCTAACATAAAGCCAAATTTCATGGTACATGCCTATAATCCCAGTACTTGAGACATAGAAGCAGGAGGATCGTGAGTTCCAGGCTAGCCTGGGATATAAGACCCTATCTCAAGATAAGAAAACAAAACAAAACTTAGCAATAACACAATCCTTCAAACTACCATGTGATCTAACAGTTGCATTTTTAGACATGTATCCCAAAGAAATGAAAACTTATGTTCATACAGAAACCTGTACATGAATGTGTTTAGAAGCTTTATATATGTTAGCAAAGAAACTAGAAGTACTTATTCTTATTGAGTAGATAGTTAAGCACAATGTGCTACTTCTTTAACAGTCAACAGCAATGAAAATGAATTAATTATGAATGAAAGCATGATGGATACATCAACTTTGGGTCTCAATAATCCTGAGTGAAAAAATGCCTACTCTTTTTGTTTGGTTTTGTTTTTGTTGCCAGTCCTGGGGCTTGAACTCGGCCTGAGCACTGTTCCTGGCTTATTTTTGCTCAAGGCTAGCACTCTGCTGCTTGAGCCACAGCCCAACTTCCCGCTTTTTCTATATATGTGGTGCTGAGGAATCAAACCCAGGGCTTCATGTGTATGAGGCAAGCACTTTGCCACTAGGCCATATTCCCAGCCCCCAAAATGCCTACTCTTTAAACTGAGCTACTAGGGAGGCTTTGACATGGAAGATCAAGGTTAGAAGCCAGCAAAGGCAGCAAAGTCTGTGAGATTTTGTCCCCCAATTAGTTAGTAAA
>NW_025960032.1:0-4592 GCF_023159225.1 Perognathus longimembris pacificus | reverse complement strand
AGTAGGTGGCATGGAGGCATGCACCGCCATGATAATGACAACAATTACAATCATTACATTTATACCATTACAATCCCGTAATGCCATTTTTAAAAAAAACAATTTCTTTAATATTCAGAGAGCTCTAATAAACCAACAAAAGTTTCTAGAACACATAGAAAGAGGAATGCAAACAGTTTTGAAAGATTTTCACTTATGAGTTGGGCAGAGACCAAAACTTGGAAAATACATTCAGGGCACAATGTTAGACATACATATGTGGTTCAGGGTGCTATTTCAATACATGTACACACTGTATACACTGGTATGATCAAATCAGGGTTGGCACTATACTCATCCCAAACATTTACGTGTGTGTGTGTGTGTGTGTGTGTGGTGAGATCACAATTCTCTAGTGTAGCTATTTGACAAACATAATACTGTATCACTGTCTGACTCTATTCTCCCTGTTTGACTGTAACTCTGCATCTACTGACCAACTTGTCAGCCTCTGGTAACCACTGTTCAGCTCTTTACCTGCAGTGCAATGTATTCATATTTAACATAAGAGTTTTAGGGCTGGAGTTGTAGTTCAGTAGTAGAGTGCTCTTGAGCATGTGTGAGGCCCTGGATTGCATTCCCAGCACTGATAAAAACAAAACAATACAAAAACCAAATAAATAAGAAAGCATGGCTCCATTCTATTCTATTCATCTCACTCATTCTTGTTCATTCAGCACCCTGTTCTAAGACATCTGTTGTTGCTGCTTCCTGCATAAGGGGTTGGTTACATGAGTGTCTTCCTTCTGTTCTTGACTGTCAAGAGCTTATACTTCCCAGTTATAAACAATACTGCCAGTGCAATACTGCCAGTGGCTACTCAATCAATGCACTGTTCTCTATGGATCTGGGTGCAATGTTCTCTCAGATATAGACCAGATATAGGCCCACAGCCTGATTCCCTGGGTCACAGGGTATTTGTAGATTTAGAAGAAGTTGGGAGTAGTTCCTTCTCTTATTGTTTTTAGAGACATCGTCTTGCTAGGAATCCCAGGATGACCATGATCCTTTTGCCTTTGCCTGCTTGTGTGCTGGGATTGTAGGTGTGTACCACCATTCTTGGCTGAAGGGATTCTTGGAGGGTGATTCTTTACATCCTTTCCATACCAATTCCTTCTACTCAATATCTTATTTCTGTTGTTGCTTGTCTTTCTAAAGTCTTGAGATGTCTCAGTCACCTTCCCCCATATAACTCATCCCACATCCAATCACCTTCCCACCCATACCAGCTCTGTAAGGGTTTGCATCCATATTTCTTACTTTAAATTCACACAGGGGCAGGTCTCTATTACTGTAATACAGAGACTACACTTTCTGGTTGGGTTTTCCACTTCTGGGCTGCCAGCTGATGTCAGCTGATGCTATGCACAGATGCCTAACTTGGATTCTGTTCTTCCCTGGCCCTCAACCTTCAGTGACTGCATACTCATTCCTAGGCTGGGCATCCCCAAACCTCCACACAAATAACCCTGAATTACCCCCCTCCACTTTGGTGTTGTCTCTCCTCTCTCTTCCCTTAATCTCCTCTTTACTGCTATTGAGCAGTGCCCAGTCCTGCTCAGGGGGAATACTGTCACTCACTTCCCCCAGGCCAGAATGGTGCATCTTTAAAGGTAGCGGAGTTGGAAAGAAAGGGCAAGGTGACTATTGCCTATTTCTGATCAAATGATTCAATCTGGCAGTCTAGTTAATATTCTATTTGCTCATAGGTCTCATTTGATGTTTTAGCTTGTCAAAATAGGAGAAATAATTGCAGAGGGAAAAGTACTTTGCTTTCTTGGTGTTTCTCTCTCTCTCTCTCTCTCTCTCTCACACACACACACACACACACACACACACACACACACACACACACCCTGTTGATGTTTAATTGGACTACCTCCTTGAATTTTATTCTTGTGCATTTTAAGTTCACTTTCAATATTGAATTTTGAGCCTAAGTGTTTTAGTTAGAGTCCTCCAGAGAAACTGATAGCCTCTCTCTCTTTCTTTCTCTCTCTCTCCCCCATCTCTCTCTTCCTCTTTCTCTTTCTGTGTATGAGAGAGAGACAAAGAGAGAGAAGAGAGGGAGAAAGGAAGAAAGGGAAGGAGAAAGGAAAAAAGAAAGAGTGAGTTACTTACTTCAAATAGTTACTCCAAACAGTAATAATGGAGTCTGGCTCAGCAGTTTGTAGGCTGGCTGGCAGGCTTGAGGTCAATGGCAATCTGAGTAGTCCTCCTTCTTTCCTTTTCTGGAGAAACCTGTCTTTCTTTTTAGGCCATCAATTGATCAGACAAAGCATGCTCACAGGATGGTGGCTAACCTACTTCACTCAAAGTCTACTGGTATATATATTAAGTTCATACAAAACACACTTTCATAGCAGCATTTATACTGTTGTTTAACCTAACAACTGCATACCTTTGTCTAGCCAAGTTGACATACAATCAACCATGTTAAAGGCATTCTCACCATACTCAAGACTCAGCTTTGCACCAGTATTTCAGCTTCCTGCTTCCCCAAGGTAAGAAACATCAGCAAAATAGGAACCTTAATGCTTGTTTAACTACAAGTACCATTGCCATTCCTATAAATTTAGATGATACAACTCACTATCCAGGCTGTTAAATATACATCATAAGGTGTACTTAACGCATACACTTCCACTGATTGGCAGATGGTGGATCCATAACATGGAGCACTGGTGTAGAAAATTATCTGACTTCCAAGTTCCATATGGTGACATAGTCCTTTGGTGATACTAGAATATGAATGTGTTACATTTTTGTGTGTGTGTGCCTGAAGGCATATGTGTTACATCTGGAATTTCAAAAACTATCAAGAAAGCAGATGTAGAATCATATGATCATGGATGTATATACACATATATGACACATCCCTTTAAAATGGGAACAGCTCTACTTTTATCCTTTGGTTTTATTGAAGGATCCTGCGAGTGAAAACCATAAGAAAACACATGCAGCCAGAGTGGTTATAATGATAATCAACAATGTTCTATCAGCATCATAGAAGTAAGGAGGCCATGGAAAGTCATTCTATTCCAGGTCTTGTGAAGGCATTTCTCTCATGTGTTACTCATCTGATGTTGGGAGGAGGCATTTTCCTTTGAATGGAAAAGCCGGGGCCTTGGTGAGTGATACATACCACCAAGGTTCGAACTTATGTACACCTTAATTGAAGTGCATACTTTTTTTGGGATCCTCTTTCCCCCATAGCAACACCTCTGTCTATGCAATGAGCACTTTCTAAGCGTTTGGCAACAAATTATTCATTAGGTTTTATGGGAATGGTGGGCAATGTATGGCAAGTTGAAAGTCTTCCAGGCCAAGTTATTTCTTGCTTAGAATTTGGGAATGCCACTGACTGAATTGGGACCAGAAAGAAACTTTTCTTCCCCTCTCCTTCCTTCTGGCTCACCCCTCTTCTCCCAATCAGGAGATTTTGAAGGAGACATTCCAAATCCTACTCCTTTACAAATTCCTTTGTTTTAGAAAAAAGTGTTCCAGTTGCCTCGGGAGGGTGGGTTGAAGAAGGGGTCAAGGTGTAAGATTGAACGTGCAATGCAGGAAGGATGTGTGAGAGAGAAGTGAATTCCAGACTCCTTGGGAAGATAATCATTGGGATTAGGGGTTGACTGACTAGACTGGCAAATCCAGGGGAGTGAGGACAAAGCTGAGTCCTGTGGTTTGGGGTTTTTGCTCAGAGACAGATGGAAACAGCTGAGTGTGTGCAGGGTGGATCTCATGTTTACTTGCATCTATGGACTGGGAGGCAGCTGGGGCCACCTAGGCGGAGCTGCCTAGCAGGTGGCTGAGGTCGCTGTGAGTGGGGATGGTGGCCTGAAGATGAGGTGTTACCTGAAGTGCCTGACCCAATGCATGTTTCCTGAAAGGGCTGAAGAAATCTTTGTGAAATGCATGGGGTGCCAAGGTTATTGCAGTTAGCTGGGAGGCTGGGCTGGGCAGGGCAGGAAAGGAGGAGTGACAGATCTATAATTGAAGGCAGGTTCTCTCTGGCCAGTAAGTAGTAGGGACTGTTATCTGTGGAAGTGGGAGGGTACAGTAAACAGAGATGTGAACTGCTGAAGTGGGTAATTATTCAAAGGGAGTAGGTCAATTAGGAAAAGACAAAGGGAGACCTGAGCAGCACTGAGTGTCAATTGGTGACCTTAAATGGACAATGGTTCTGGCCGAGTAAGTAGATGTGTGTGACTGTGAGCAATCCTAGCAGTCTAGGTGTGGGTTTGTATGCAGAAGGCAGAGGGGTGAGCAACTGGTGTTTCCTTGGGGACTTGCAGTGGAAAGGAGTGAGGGAGTTGGTATGACTGATGGAATAGGATTGATGGTACAGGCTGTGGTCAACAGGGAATGGGCTGGCCAAGATGAACCTTCTGGGAACTGAGACTTCAAGAAAGAAGAAACATGATGCAGGTGTAACCAGGTTACAAGAGGAAAGGAGAGAACAGGGCTTTGGTGGGAGTGTAAGTATGAAATTGAAGTCTCAGCAGTTGTAGAGATGACAAGATCTAAAATGGAACAGATGCAAGACTTGC
>NW_025960031.1:0-4770 GCF_023159225.1 Perognathus longimembris pacificus | reverse complement strand
TTAAATTAGTAAGCAGAAACAACTGCAGTACCCATCTCCCAGGTAGGGTTGTGTGGCCAGTACCTGCAAGACCTGACAGGTCAGTAGGAAGTGATGAACCGCTTGAGCCTTCAGTAGCTGCTTAATATTAAAGCGCTGCTGTGGGTGCTCAGCCCGAATGAGGACTTCCAGTGCAGCTAGCAGAGTTTCCCACACTCCTGGCTGAGAAAAGAAAACACACCAGTTAGCACTGAAAGCTAGTTAGTACTGAAAGCATGCCACAGGCTTTCTACAAGACTTGCAAGGTAGCAGTCTCACAATGGGCATATATTCAATATCAAAGACTTAAATTTATCGAAGAAAAGTAAATCTTGAAATGTACTAACTACTATTTTTTGTTTTAATGAGTCCTTTCTAAATAATTGGTATTAAATCATGAAATGTAATACTGCAATATTATATAGCGTGATTTAGTACATTATTCTATCCATGGCATTTATACTTAGGCCATATATAAATACTTTTGAAAGGTGAATTGTCTTTGGGGATATATTCTGATTAAAGAAGCACATCACCAATGTAATGGTTCTTGAATAATTTGTTCAGAGTGGTGTTACTAAAAATGCAAAAATTGTAACACTAATTTACATATACACAGCATTTTTTTCCCCCGCCAGTCCTGGGGCTTGAACTCAGGGCCTGAGCACTGTCCCTGGCTTCTTTTAGCTCCAGGCTAGCACTCTGCCACTTGAGCCACAGCGCCACTTCTGGCTTTTTCTGTTTATGTGGTGCTGGGGAATCGAACCCAGGGCCTCATGTATACAAGGCGAGCTCTCTACCGCTAAGCCACATTCCCAGTCCACACACACAGCATTTGACCAAATAAATGATTTCAGAAATGATTCTGCATTTTCAGATTAACTTACTATTAGTCCCAAACCATAGAATTCTCTGAACAATTACAAATTGCAATGAAAGTATCATTTGAAGGCAAATCAGTTAAATTATCCATTTTACTATAGAAAAAGAGCTCTGACATAGATAACTAAGATTGAAAGATAATCTCTATCTCATCTTATTACCCTAATGGCCTTTCAGCAAGCTGTTACTGAAACACAAAACTACCTGGCATAGGCTGCAGATCTTACTATTTCTCGTCACTATCTGATAGTAATGAACAATGAAAAACCGAGGAGATATATATATATATATATATATATATATGTATTACACACACACACACACAACTTAACTAGATAAGAAAACCCTAATTTCAAGTTCCTATTAGTGGATGTATGTTTCATCACTTTTGAATTCCAACAACCTCAGATTCGCTTGTCTGAAAAGCTTCAATATTCAGTTAGGTCTTCTTTTTTTTTCCTATCCCTGTAGGAATGCTACTTAACACTGAGGATAATAGCTGATACCATTTGTTAAGCTGCTGCTGTATGTGGGTACTCTGAAAGTCTACCGTATAGAAGCTTGTTATATCTTCCCAGAAGCCAGACATAGGAATTTTCTCTATTTCTCAGATAAAAAAATGGGGACCCAATGAGGCTTGACTGTATGGCCAAGGCAACATGGCTCCCATAAATGAGCCAGAATGACCTTGTTTTAAGAACTATTAATCGAGGGTAGCTTAGTAATTTGTTTGGAAACAGGAGGAATCCAATTTCAAACATGGAATACAAGGGAAATGTTTTGATACTGAGGAGGTAAGAACTGACTTAGAATCCTTTCAATTAACAGTTAGGTCTTCTAATCTCCAACTGAGCATATAGTTTACATTTATATTGCCTTTGATCTAACTTTATATTTGCCATCCCTATGTTTATTTGTTTTTCTGTCTCTGTAATATTAAATGTATTTTTATCTGAAACATTTTTTAGATCTGAAAGCAAGTATTTATTCAAAATGAGAAATTCAGGGTTGGGGATATAGCCTAGTGGCAAGAGTGCTTGCCTCGTATACATGAGGCCCTGGGTTCAATTCCCCAGCACCACATATACAGAAAACGGCCAGAAGTGGCGCTGTGGCTCAAGTGGCAGAGTGCTAGCCTTGAGCAAAAAGAAGCCAGGGACAGTGCTCAGGCCCAGAGTCCAAGCCCCAGGACTGGCCAAAAAAAAAAAAAAAGAAAAAGAAAACAAAATGAGAAATTCCAGGATTATAAATTTTTTTTAATAGCAAAAGTCACCAAGAACACAAAATACAAAAGGCAGTTTAGTTACTTGACACTCTTTTTTAATATCTATAAAATTCTGGGGTATACTCTTTAGTTGCCTTGTCAGACAACAACCGTTTAATAATATAATTTTCTATAGGAAGAGAAGAAAAACAATTTTCTTCCCTCTAGTGTATTAGTACTAAATTTTTACTTGTGATAGATTTAAATAATTTTAATTTTTGTTTTACAACTTGTTGTTGGTATGTATAAATTTTTAGTGACTATTGCCAAATTTGGGAACACATTTTTAGTTGACTTCTAAATAATTGTGTTTGGTGTAGAATATAACACTGTTATATTCTAAATAATCCTAGACATTCTAGTTTTTTTCAAAAGCCACCTGGTAGACCAGACAAAAAGAATTCTGGAGGTAAAGGCTGGTGATGGTTGTACGACATTGTGAATGCGCCTAATGCTTCTCAATTATACTCCTGTAAACTCTGTGCTGTGTAGGCTCTTCCACAATAAATCTGAAAGAAAAGCAATGATTACATGCCTCTGCTTTACTCCACATCTTCCAGTCAAGCAACAGCTGTTCTAAGAGCTGAACATCTTGGATAATAGCATTCGACTCAATGTCCAATTTAAATTCTCCACTTTCGTTGATGTGGATGATGTCTTCACCACAGCAGCCTTCTAGAAGGATCTGTGGAAAATTAGCATTAATATAAAATGCAGTAATAACGGATTAGCCAACTAATTCAGCAAAATATTATGCTTTCAATCCTTGTACTATAACATATTCAAAGGAAAACTGGAAAATGATTCAATATTACATACAGCTGCTTTATTTTGCAAATAAATAAAACATCCTAAACTTTCAAATATTTTTAAATGACTATTCAGTTCCAAACCTAGTGTTAATCAGTCCACATTTTATTCTTACTTTTTTATTTCTGCCATGCTGGGAATTGAACCCCGTGTCTTGCCCATGCTAGGCAAGCACTCTATACCACCGAGCTATCTCCCTCTCTTTTTCTGAGTCCCAATTCTGGTGTTACTAATGAGTGACCTTGTATCAGACTTTGATCTGATCTGTTTCCATCCTTACAAAATGGAGCTATATGAAAACTAAACCACGGTATTTCGGGTTGGAAAGAATGTGAAATACTTTCCAAGTTTTAGATATTTAATCCTCCTGACATCCCTGTGACACAAACTAGTACTAAAGGCTTCCTTTTAGAGATACGGAAGCTGGTAGTCATGTAGGTGAATTTAGGCTTTACTTTCTTTTTTAAATTCTGGTACTAGGGCTTGAACTCAGGGCTTGGCCGTTGCCCTTGGGCTTTTTTTTTTGCTCAAAACTAGTGCCCCACCACTTGAGCCACATTTCCACTGTCAGTTTCTTTTGGGCAGTTCCTGGAGATAAAGAGTCTCACAGACTTTCCTGCCCAGTCTGGCTCTGAATCGATTCCTGAGGTCTCAGCTTCCTGAGTAGAGGGATTACAGGCGTGAGCTACCAGCACCTGGATGTCCTTAGGCTTCTTTTTTTTTTGCCAGTTTGGGGTTTGGACTCAGGGCCTGAGCACTGTCCCTGGCTTCTTCCCGCTCAAGGCTAGCACTCTGCCACTTGAGCCACAGCGCCACTTCTGGCCATTTTCTGTATATGTGGTGCTGGGGAATCGAACCCAGGGCCTCATGTATATGAGGCAGGCACTCTTGCCACTAGGCCATATCCCCAGCCCGTCCTTAGGCTTCTTGAGACAAGGTCTCAATAGGTAGCTCAAACTAACCTTGAACTAAGTATCTCATCTCCACCTCAAGTGCTAGGGTTATGGGCAATGCACCACAATAGCTAACTATTATTTTTAAATTGAATTAATCAACTATTAGCAGTAAGGACTCATGCCACAGATGTCAGGATTTTAATCATTTAAAGAGGTGGGTGGAGGCAAGAGGAGATTCCTCTTTTGCTTTTATAGCTATCTCAAAGTAAAATACTTTCACAGTGCTGTTACCATCTTCAGATATTTGAGGACAATGCAGGATGCCATGAAGACTGACATGGATGTCAGTAATGTAAAAGTAACCGCAGCAGCACTGCCTGATCTCTAAAGATCATCTGGGAACGAAGCATGCCGTTCTATCAGTCTACAAAATGCAAGCAGGCCTGCAGACATCAATGGTCCGTCCAGACCTCAAATGCTTTGAGTCCAAAGAAAAATGTAATTATTTAAAGAGGCAAAAAACCAGGGGAATAGCTTGATTAAATATACACTAGTACGTTTCCTTCATTTTTTTGCAGAAGTACTAAAACACAAACTACTGCAGAGAAATCATGAGAATAAACTTTATGAGAGCTTACCTTCAAAATGTGAAAGCCAACAATGCATTTCTGTTTGATTAACACCTGATGAATCATAGAAAGGCCATTACAATTTTCTAGCTCATGGACTCTCTGTTGGCTGTATCTAAGTAAAGACAGTATCACGCGCAGTGCTAATGCTTGAGTTTCTTCATAGCCACTGAGCTCAACAACCTAAAAGAAAACGTGGAAAAAAAATTTCTCCTAATCTGTTAAGAGTAAAACCTTAACCATTATGTCATATTAAACCATTAGTTTCTAC
>NW_025960030.1:0-5016 GCF_023159225.1 Perognathus longimembris pacificus | reverse complement strand
TTTCTTTCTTTCTTTTTTGGCCAGTCCTGGGCCTTGGACTCAGGGCCTGAGCACCATCCCTGGCTTTTTTCCCCCAGCTCAAGGCCAGCGCTTTGCCACCTGAGCCACAGCGCCCTTTCTGGCCGTTTTCCATATATGTGGTGCTGGGGAATGGAACTGAGAGCTCCATGTGTAGGAGGCAAGCACTCTTGCCACTAGGCCATATTCCCAGCCCCAGCCCTGGCTTCTTTTTTCTCAAGGCTAGCACTCTACCTCTTGAGCCACAGTGCCACTTCCAGCCTTTTCTGTTTATGTGATGCTAAGGAATCAAACCCAGGGCTTTGTGCATGCAAGGCAAGCACTCTACCACTAAGCCACATTCCCAGCCCCGTACAGTGGCTTAATATATTTTCTTAGGAAAAATATTCTCTCTCTCCTTCATACCCTCCCCTACCTTCTTTCTTTTGTGACAATATTTAAAAAATTTTATTATAAAGTTAATGTACAGAGGAGTTTACAGTTACATAAGTCAGATAAAAACTTACATTTCTTGGGGCTGGGAATATGGGCCTAGTGGTAAAGTGCTCACTTCATATACATGAAGCCCTGTGTTTGATTCCTCAGCACCACATATATAGAAAAAAGCCGGAACTGGTGCTGTGGCTCAAGTGGTACAGTGCTAGCCTTGAGCAAAAAGAAGCCAGAGATAGTGCTTAGGCCCTGAGTTCAAGCCCCAGGACTGGCAAACAAAACAAACACTCCCCAAAACAAAAATTACATTTCCTTTTGGACAACATCACCTCTTCAGAGCCTCCCTCTCTTATCACCCACAAGTTATATAGTTAATTTCTAACATAGTGTATGACAATATTTTGCTAGTGAAATTAAGCATCAGAAATGAACCTAAAATCTGAGTGTTGGGATACATGTCTTTAATCCTAGCACTCAGAAGACTGAAGCTGAGAAAGGAGGGTTTTGAGTGTGAGAATGTCCTAATTTTTTTTAAATTTTTTGGCTGGTTGTGGGGCTTGAACTCAGGACCTGGCCACTGTCCCTGTGCTTTTCCACTCAAGGCTAGTGCTCTGCCACTTTGAACCACAGTGTCACTTCCAGTTTTCTGGTGGTTAATTAGAAATAAGAGACTTACAGGCTTTCCTACCTGATTGGTTTTGAACCACAGTCCTCAGATCTCAGTCTCCATGAAGCTAGGATTACAGGAGTGAGCCACTGATGCTGGTGAGACTGACCTACTTTAATTAAAGAATGTTCCACAGACAATGAGATTCATGACGTCACATTCCACATTTATTTCAAACTGATCTTTTTACTTTTTTTTCCCTACTGAATAAATGTTTTAATAGAAGCTGGGTATGGTGATGCTATTTGTAGCCCAGCTACTATGAAAGGGTAGGCAGAAGGTTCTCAAGTTGGAATTCATAATGAGACTATCTCAGAAACAAAAAAGTTGAAAACCAAAAGTGCTAGCCGAGTGCTGGTAGCTAGTGCTTGTAATCCTAGCTACTCAGGAGGCTGAGATCTGAGGATTTTGGTTCAAAGCCAGCCTGGGCAGGAAAGTCCAGGAGACTCTTATCTCCAATAAATTACCAAAACAAAGCTGGAAGTGGGGCTGTGGCTCAAATGTTAGAGTGCTAACCTTGAGCAAAAGAAGCTCAGGAACAGTGCCCAGGCCCCAAATTCAAGTTCCAAGACTGGCAAAAACAGAAAACAAAACAAAGCAAAAAATTCTCAGAAGGACCAAAAGCATGACTCAAGTGGCAGAGTACTTGCTCAAACATGAGTTAAGCCCAGGGCTCCATCACTAGTACTTAAAGAGAAAAAGTTGATAGAATCTGCTGAAAGATGAAGTGAGATGTTGAATATGTGATAATTCTTTCCATTTTCTTTTCTACAGCTGTTTTTCAGAGTGACAGATGACCGGGCCAAGCAATCTGAACTGTACTTAGTAGGAATGATCTGTTACTATGGCAAACATTATTCTACGTTTTTTTTTCAAACAAAGATCCGCAAATGGATGTATTTTGATGATGCTCATGTCAAGGAGGTAAAAATGAATCTACAAAGTCTTCTTGAAGTGTTTGCTGACTGCAACAAAAGTCAGATGATTATTTATCTTTAGTGTATCGTTTTCATAATTTTGAATAGTTATTCCCCTACTATACTTTGTCTTACCTTTCCTAATAGATGTGTACTTCTTTGAGGATAAAATAAATAATATCCTCCATTATTTTCTTTCCTCATGGTCAGTCATCATTGTCCTATATTTATAATTGACTCAAATCCACCAAGTAATCCAATTAAAAGTTTAGAATTTTAAATCTTAGAATTATTAATAGGTGATAATCTGACTAAAGACTGATATAAAATTACTCTTCAATCTTATTTCCTTGTAGTGCTCTGTCAAAAATTTATATATTTTTGGCTTAGTATAGAAATAAGACCACACTGATACTTAAAACAGGAAATTTAGTTATGTCTAACTCATAGTCTCAGTGGCTCAACAGGTTTAGGTGATTTACACGATTTAAAAAGCTCCTGTGGGCTGGGGAATATGGCCTAGTGGCAAAAAGTGCTTGCCTCGTATACATGAAGCCCTGGGTTCGATTCCTCGGCACCACATATATAGAAAAAGCCAGAAGTGGCACTGTGGCTCAAGTGGTAGAGTGCTAACCTTGAGCAAAAGAAGCCAGGAACAGTACTCAGGCCTTGAGTCCAAAGCCCAGGACTGGCAAAAAAAAGCTCCTTGTGACAAAATTAGAAGTAAAGGGGGAGGGCTGGGAATATGGCCTAGTGGCAAGAGTGCTTACCTCATATACATGAAGCCCTGGGTTGAACTCCCGAGCACCACATATACAGAAAACGGCCAGAAGTGGTGCTGTGGCTCAAGTGGTAGAGTGCTAGCCTTGAGAGAGAGAGAGAAAAAAAAGAAGCCAGGGACACTGCCCAGGCCCCGAGTTCAAGTCCCAAGGACTGGCAAAAAAAAAAAAAAAAAAGAAGTACAGGGTGCAGACTCTACTGGTGTAGAATTCTCAAATTGAGTAGCATCAGTCTTAAGCTAAGGGATAGTGCCCTATTGTGTCACCAAAAGGAAACAAATAAAAGAACTGACTAAAAAAAAACTGAAAGAGAAGTTTTTTATTAAATTCCCTCATTTCTGCCCTTCTCACCCTTTTCTTTTTCTTTATTATTGTAATTTGGGGCAACTTAAAAATTAAAGTAACACAGTATTAGATAAGAATTTTAAGTGTAAATTATATGTGTTTCAATTAAAATGATATAGTAACTCAGTTATAAATTTACTAATGTTTGTTATGAACAAAGCATCATGCTAGTTATTTAGTTGGCAGAACACAACTCACACCTAAGCATGTGCCTAATTTAAGCTTAAGATGAGATGAGTCTGGGAATTTGGTTGTATTGTTTCCATGGCTGTTCTGTTAGTCTTTTTTGCTGTGATAGCACAGCTGAATCTATCACAGGGCTAAGGGTAGAGGTCCAGCTGTCTATTCTAAGCAGTTTGACATTTTGTGTCCTGTCATGTGTGAACTCTGAAGCCCAATGTCATAATTTATTCTGAGGTAGCTGGGGGGTGAAGGGGAGGAGGAGGGAGATAGTTCTCAGTGCTATTCAGCTTCATAAAAGAGATTTTAGTAGTTAGGAGAAAATTATGGAAATCCAATTTTTTTTTTTTTTTTTTTTTGCCAGTCCGGGGGCTGGACTCAGGGCCTGAGCACTGTCCCTGGCTTCTTTTTGCTCAAGGCTAGCACTCTGCCACTTGAGCCACAGCACCACTTCTGGCCATTTTCTGTATATGTGGTGCTGGGGAATCGAACCCGGGGCCTCATGTATATGAGGCAGGCACTCTTGCCACTAGGCCATATCCCCAGCCCTGGAAATCCCAATTTTAAATGAGATTTTTAAGATCTGATATCTATGCAAAAAGATTGATAACTAGTGAGCTGAAGCCCTCTCATACATGAGAGCTTTTACACTTTTTAATTTATTTTTTTAAATTCATCTTTGAGAGCTTTTATTTTTTAAGATTTTTGTTTTTTTGCCGATTCTAGGGATTGAACTCTGGGCCTAGGTGCTGTCCCTGAGCTTTAGTGCTCAATGTTAGCACTCCACCAGTTAAGCTACAGCTCTACTTCTGGCTTTTTGTAGTTACTTGGAAATAAGAGTCTCACAAACTTTTCTGCCTGGACTGGCTTTAAACTGTGATCTCAGATTGTAGCCTCCTAAGAAGCTAAGCTTATAGGCATGAGCCATCAATACCCAGCTGAATGCTTTTATTTTTAATTCAAAACTGAGTTGATCTTTCATAGAAATAAGCAATTTTATTCTTCCTTTCTTTTACAGAGTTTTAATGCTTTCTTAAAGGATTCAGCAGGAAAAGGTTTAACAACAACAAAAGTTCATAAAGACTTAAGATACTTTATGTATTTTTTTGCCATTTCTTTTTAGAACAAAATAGGCATAGTGTCACACACTTGTAATCTCAACTACTTGGAAGGTGGAGGCAGGAGGCTCCAGTGTTTCAAGGCCAGCCTGAGCAAAGTTAGCAAGTCCCTCTGAGTTTTCTGTCATTTCTTTTGGTTGTATCTATCTGTACTTTCTCTCCCAGTCTATCTCTGTCTCTGTCTGTCTGTCTCTGCTGGTACTGTTTGATCTTAGATGCTTTTGCTCTCACTGGTTTTCTTGCTCATAGTTCATGCTACCATTTGAGCCATGCTTCTAGTCTGACATTTTGCTGGTTAATTAGAGGTGGAGTTTCACAAACTTTTCTGCCAAGGCTGGCTTTGAACTACTATCCTCCAAGTTTTAGCCTCCTGACAAGCAATCAGCTCCTAACTACAAGACCATATCCTGAAAAACCCAACAAACAAAAGGAGTTAGAGTATGCCTCAAGTGGTGGAGCACTTGCCTCACATATGAGGCTTTAGGTTCAATCCTTATGAGAGAAGGAGCGTGAGAGAGAGAGACAGAGACAGAGGCACAGAGATAGTCAAAGAGAGACAG
>NW_025960029.1:0-5303 GCF_023159225.1 Perognathus longimembris pacificus | reverse complement strand
AGTACTAGTCAAATATCTCATTTGATTTCAATAGCCTTCTGCTCAACACACAAGCTACAATATAGCCTTCTTTCCCAAATGCTAATTTTTGTATTTTTAAGTTGAAACAAATATAACCAAGACTTCTATCAGTAGCCAAAAAATAGCTGGACACTGGTGGCTAATGCCTGCAATCATATCTACTTAGAAGGCTGAGATCTGAGAGCTGTGGTTTCTAGCCAGCCCTAGAAATAAAGTCTATGAGACTCTTATCCCCAATTAATAACAGAAAAAGTCTGACGTGGTGCTGTAGTTCAAGTAGTAGAGTGCTAGCCTTAAGCAAAAGGAGCTCAGCGATAGTGACTAGGTCCTGTGTGCTGGTCCCCAGGACCAGCAAAATACAAAAAAAAAAAAAAAAAAAACAATAATTCCAGGATCATAATAATTTCCTCATTGTAACCATACCTTTCCTAAATAGGATTATGGGGCCAGACATATATGTATAAACAGTCACAAGGTATGACATTTATAATTTTTAAAACTTTACCATTAAAACAAAAGGAAGAGGCCAGAATCCATTGAATTTTTATAAATGACATGGTATAATTTAACGCTTCTAATTTTTGTCTATACTTTATATGGGCCAAGTTAACAGAGGTGATGATAAGCAGTAATTGACCATAAAAAGTCATTTTCTGTCTGGGAGCACTGCTTAAGTGGTAGAGTGCTTACCTAGTTAATGTGAAGCCCTAAAATTCAATCTGCAGTACTGACAAAAACAAATAATTCATACTACATTGGATTGAAGAGTTATATTTTAAATATTACTTGTTTTATTCAACCTTCTCTACATTCTGTCTTTTGTAACATTAAGAGGAAAATCCATTTTAAATGCAGGAAGAAATGTCAGGCTCTGGTGGTTCATGCCTATTAGGCCAGCCTGGGAAAGAAAGCTTGTAAAACTTATTTCCAACTAACCACCAAAAGCCAGAAATGGAGCTGTGACTCAAGTGTTGGGGTACTGGCCTTAAGTGGAAAAGCTAGGGGAGAGCTCCCAGGCCCTGGGGTCAAGCCCCAGTACAGGCACACTCACACAAAACAAAAATAGGAGGAAAAAAGATGAAAAAAAATATTATCTTATTTATTCACTAGGCCTGGATTTTCACTACAGCATATTGAAAGAAAGACAGCACAGTTAGCATGGACATAGTTAAATCACATGTTAACACACATTGAAATTAAAATGGGAAAAATAACAATTTTTCTCAGGTTTCAAACCATTTTTATGGTAGGCATCTATTTACTATCAAAAAATTCAGAAATATTAAGAAGAATGCATTGCAAATCCCTTGCTATAAGAGTATGTATCTCTCGGTAAGAGAGATACAGAGAAAGCTCCATGATATTTTTCTGCACAATGAGTTCTTGGTTATGACCCCCAAATCACAAGAAACAAAACAGAAAAGTGGGATTATCCCAAACTAAGAACCTTCCACACAGCAAATGAAACAATCAACAGAGTGAAGAGAAATCATATAAAATGACAAAATATTTGCAAACCTTTCACCCAAAAAATTAATGTCTAGGAATAAAAGAAACTCAACTCAGCAGTTAAAAAAATCAAATAATTTGACTTAAAAATAGGCAACTGGAAGCCAGGTGTAACCTGTAATCCTAGTACCTGGGAGGCTGACACAGAAGAACTACAAGTTTGAGGACAGTCTGGAATATATAGTAAGTTCTAGCCTTGCTTGATCTACATAGGAAAACCCTGTCTCAAATAAATGCCAACTGGGATAAGGGTGTGAATCAGTAGCAACAGGCATAATAACCTAGATTCAATCCCCAAACCATGAAAACAATGTAATAGGCAACCGATCTGAATAGACATTTCTCAAAAGAACATGCAAAACAATCAACAAATATATAAAGAAAATGTTCCAGCACCACTAATAATCAAGAATATGATAACATAAACTGCAGTAGGACATCACTTCATACTGTTAGATTGGCTATTATCAGAAAAATAAAAAGTGAAAGTATTGGTGATGTGGAGGAAAGAGAATCCTTGAACACTGTGGGAATGGAAATTAGTACAGCTGTTTTGGAAAAGTGTGTAGGTTTTTTAAAACTGAAAAAATCACATAGTTTATATAATGTATCAATCACATTTCTGGATGTACTGCATATCAAAGAAAGTACAATCAGTATTCTGAAGACACACCTGTACTCCATATTTATTGCAACATTATTCAGAATAGTGAAGATATGGAAACAATCTAAGTGCTCATGAGCAGATGAATGAATAAAGAAAATGTGAGGCATATACACAATGGGATACTATTCAACCTTTTAAAATAGAAAAGGCTGTCAATGACAACAACTTGTACGAATCTAGAAGATATTACAATAAGTGAAATAAGCCAGCCACAGAAAAACAAACACAGCATTTCCTTCACATATGAGATCTAAAAATGTCAAATTCATCTAAGGAGAGAGTACAATGTTGGATATTAAGGCCTGGGAGTTGAGGGGGAGAACAAAGGGGAAAAGGGAAATGTTAATCAAAAGACACAATGGTTCAGTTAGACCAAAAGTATTGGTTCTAGTGTTCTATAATACTGTATCTAATAACTACAGTTAATAATAATGGGTGGTATATCTCAATGTTGCTAAAATTAGATTTTTAAAACACTCACCACCACAAAATGATAACTATGTGAAATTATGTACATATTAATTCCTCTGCAATGTACACATGTATCATAATAGCACATTACACCCAAAAATATATACTGTTTTTTCAATTAAAGAATGAATCACATTGTTTTTAAAAGCATGTACTTCTCAAAAAGTATGTGTGGGTCAATTTGTTTATATATTTTAATACTAATAAAATTATTACTCTCTGAAATTTTCTCTGTACCAAAACACCGTCTAGACAGACAAAATTTACAACTATGTTTAGGGAGAAATATACTCTAACTCTCAAATAAAAGTTCTGGATTTTAGCAACAAGTCAATTCCCATTGCAGAGATGATATACCAGGGTCTATTATGTCCATCTCACGAACAAATCTCTGAATTGACTAGGTACTCTAAATATTAAACAATCTCCAGTGATCATTTGGATCCTTATCTAGATTGACTTTAGGGAGAGAACGTTCTGAGCAACAATCACTAAGCATCTGATCTACTTGATAATTCTATTTCTTACGGTAACATAAATTAACATTCTAGTTTTTTCTTCCCAAGAATGTCCCACTCCACTGGATGACATACTTATGCCTTCTGCAAGCTTCATGAGGCTGTATGCCTAAACAAGGCTATTTATACTATACCTCCTCTTCCACTTTTTAGAGTGTTAATGGTCAACCGGTCTAGAGGATGACACTTTGCCCACTCTCATTGGAGGATCAAATTACATGTGCTTGAGCCTTTAAGGATCAAGTTTCCCCTGCAATAGGATTTCCTTCCTTCCTCTCCCCTCTCCCTCCTGCCACACTTCTCCTCAAACACACACATGCCCAAGCCTGAACACAGGCCTAAGAAGGCCTCAGTGGAAAAGTGAAGCATGGAGCTATGGCTCTGAGAAGGAAATATCCTTTATCCTGCTTCTGCCACACCCTCAGGCCGGGAAGACTGGGGCCCCCCACGGTGGCACTCAAGCAGCTGTTGGCTAAAGGCCAGATAGAGCCACAGTCCCTGTGGAGAAAAACTTCATTCAGCCAGAGATACAATGTAAAGTGACTGTAAAAAGTTAGCATTGAAAATAGTCATAATAACTATTTTAAAGGTGATTCTTAAGGGAACCTAGCCAAAGCAAATCAAAAACATAAAATTTGCCAGAACTACATCGATTTGCCTAACCTATACTTCAAATCTTTTTCGGAATGAAAACAAATAAAATATAAATTTTTAAGAAAATGAAACCTATTTCCTAAGACTTGAAGTATTATGCTATAGGTTGTAATTTATAACAAACTGAAATATATCATTATAAAATTACCCTTGAATACATTTGAATTGAAATAGACCCTAAAGCTGCTGAGTTAAGAATGACACCAAAATTGAGTTTCTAACATCATCTCTAAAGAGAAGATCCTACCATTTCCCTGTCCCCATGAGCTATCCCAGTCACAGCAACAGTTCTATAACTCTACCCTAACCTAAATAATTGAGAATGACACCTCCTATGTGAAACATTGGGGCATGAGGGTTAAAGACTGGCCATACCCCACATGTTCTATCCAGTGGTCTGAAAGACAATAATATTACTTCCTTTAAAAATGCCAGCTGGAGGACTGGAAGGAAATATGGCCTAGTGGTAGAGTGCTCACCTCACATACATGAAGCCCTGTGTTCGATTTCTCAGCACGACCTATATAGAAAAACCCAGAAGTGGCACTGTGGCTCAAGTGGTAGAGTGCTAGCCTTGAGCAAAAAGAAGCCAGAGACAGTGCTCAGGCCCTGAGTCCAAGTCCCAGGACTGGTGATAGATGGATAGATAGATAGAGCCAGCTGGAGAGGAGGAAATGATAGGTACACACAGGAACACAAAAGACAGCAACAAATTAAGAGTGATTTCTCTTAGCCTCTATTGTGTTCAACAAAGTTTCCAAAAACAATCTAGGCATTCAGTTATACTAGCATTAACAATTTCTGTATATATCACCTATAGATAATGTCCTCTACACATAGCACTGTGTCATAGGAATTAAGCAGCACTTCAAAAGATACTGAAGCCCAGCAATACAATCAACTATCTTTCAGAGGGAGGAGGTAAAGGCAGAAGTGAGTCAGGGAGAGGAATTAAAAAATAAGAGGTCTCAAGGAGAGGAGTTAGATGGGTTCTAGTAAGGCCTGTGCCTGCTACTGACTTCCATTCCGCAATCTAACCTCCCTTTCTCCTCAGTGCCAGCTATAAAAGTGACTCAGTGCCTCAAGTTCAACATGGCTTGATCTGAATATTTTTTAGATGTTTGTGTATATAACTGGATTAGGGGACAGGTTTAAAGTCAGTGATTCTATTTTCTCAACCATTCCCAGTGACTATTTACTATTGGAAAAGAGAATTGGAGAAGAAAATTCTAAAAAACAAGACTGAAAAAATGTGTACGCTATGATCCATTTTGAGATAAAGGACATTTTGAGATAAAGGACATATAAGTAGACAAATAGTATCTAAAATATATTTTCTGATTTTGTGTTTCTCTCTCCAGCTTCCAAAGCCCCATACATGGCTCTTTTTCAGCCCTCTACTCTTTGAGTCTGCCCCTTGTGTCCACTCCCAAGTTCTCAGTTACAATCAATCCTCTGATAGA
>NW_025960028.1:0-5549 GCF_023159225.1 Perognathus longimembris pacificus | reverse complement strand
GTCTAGGCACTCTACCACTTGAGCCACAGCTCTTACTTCCTGCCTCTTAAAATTTTTAGTTTATTGGAGATAAGAGTCTCAAGGAATTCCTTCCTAGGTTGGTTTTGAAGTATTCATGATCCTCAGATCTCAGCCCCCTGAGGAGCCACTGGCTCCTGGCTTCGTTAATATACCTTGTCTGTAAAAATTTTTTTTCCCTGAAGTAAGAGTTTTTAAAAGTTTGGAAAACTTGGTGACTGTTGCCTATAATCCTAGCTACTTGGGAGGCACAGATTGAATCACTCTTACTACTTTTTAAAGCTTTTTTAGTATTTTATTTTGTTACTGTCCAAGGAAAATGGATCCATCTTTACTGGGACAGTTGTTAACTTAAAATTACATATAACATTATCCATAGCCGTCTCCAGAAGGAAGAGGAAATGGGAACAAGAGATGGGCTCTGTGGATTTATAGGGTGTCAGCAATATCAGTGTGGAAGAAGACTTGGAAGATGGAGAAACTAAAGCTATGATGAAAGCATGCTAGAACTAAAGGCATTTTAAAGGTTTATCAAAGGGGATGTGGATCGTAGCTCTCTAAAGAGCATAAGTAACTGTTGAGGGTAGGGGTAAAGAAGAATGTACATGAATTCTCAGCTTAAACAGCTGCATAGAGGATGATAGCCAACAGGCTAAGTGTCTGGAATATAAACTTTTGGAATTTAAACTATATGAGCAGTATCCAAGTGAAGCTATCTAATGGGAAGTTGATTCTATGTGTGGGAGTACAGGAGACTCCTTTAGCTTGATGACAGTTTTGTCTGTTGTCAGCTCAGTAGTGACCAGAGAAAACACATTGGCTTACAATAGGGCATTGTTACCAGTACCTTCTCCTCAGTTCTTCTTTTTTTTTTTTTTTGGCCAGTCCTGGGCCTTGGACTCAGGGCCTGAGCACTGTCCCTGGCTTTCTTTTTGCTCAAGGCTAGCACCCTGCCACTTGAGCCACAGCGCCCCTTCTGGCCGTTTTCTGTATATGTGGTGCTGGGGAATCAAACCTAGGGCTTCATGTATGGGAGGCAAGCTCTCTTGCCACTAGGCCATATCTCCAGCCCTTCTCCTCAGTTCTCAGAAAACATTTAACAATTTTTAGAGACATTTGCTTGTCCTCTGGAATGGGAGCAGTGATACCACTAACCATCTGTAATTCATCTGAAAAGACAACTGCATGAGAAAATATTACTCAACTCCAAATGCTCATATGCCAAGGTTAAGAACCCTACTTTGCCTGTATATCTTTTTTAGTGTTGGATGAGCATTTCATCCTAGTGCTTTTCTCTTTCCTTGACCCTGTTAATAGCGATGATGGCTGTGAGCTTTTTATTGCTTTGGTCAATTTTTGCTTATATATACATAGTATGTACATATATGTAAGTAAATACGCACACATAATCCTGTGTGTCTCGTGAGTTTCCTGTCATGGATACATTAGCTAAAGGGAATGACTGAAATGTTGTCCATTTCTTCATGTGGCAGATGAGAGGCATATGGTTATTTAAGCTTCATAAGTTTTGATCAAGAGATGGGCTCCTTCTTCTAGATTCTGGTTCTTTGACTGGATCACAAATGACCCTGGAGCAACTATATATTGCCTTCATCTGAAATTTCAGTGGTACTGGCCAAAATTGTTGAGTTTATACCATAGGGATATTCAGTATCCCTATTTGAAAGATAAAACTAGAAGAAAAAAAAAAGAGTAATGGAACATTAACCAAAAGTGAAGTATCGATAGTGCACAAGTATTTATGGTCACCAAATAGATCCCTGATTGCCCCAGTCAGGCACTGGTGGCTCATGCTATAGTCCTAGCTGCTCAAGAGGCTAACATCTGAAGATCAGAGACAGCAGTCAGGCCCTGAGTTGAAGCCCTGGGACTGACACAAGGAAAAAAACAAAAGCCAAAACAAAACATGGCCCTAAGAAAAAAGAATTCAATCTTAAGTACTACACAAGCAGGAGGAGGAGAAGGAGGAGGAGAAAAGACATCATAGCTTCTAACTCTTAAGTGGCTTACCTTTAAATGAAAAGATAATATGAATGTTACTAAACAACACATTCCTGCAGAGGAGAAATCAACTAAAGTGACTTCAAAACCTAGAGAGATTTCAACTACTTAAAGAACATGTCAGGTGCTGGTGACTCACACCTGCAATGCTAGCTACTCTGAAGGCTAAGATCTGAGGATCAAGGTTCAAAGCAAGAAAATCTGTGAGACTCTTATCTCCAATTTACAACCAAAAAAATCCTTATGCAAAAAAGATAAGGTGTAGTTCCCAGGCCCTGAATTCAAGCCTCAGTACTACTGGGAAAAAATGTAGACATGCTTGGGCTTGGATCTTTTTTTTCTTTTTTAATGGTACTGGGTTTTGAACTTGAGTCTTGCACTTGCTAGGCAGGTTCTGTACCACTTGGGCCACAACTGCAGCTCATGTTCATGTCTTTAAAGCCCCAATGAGAGTAATTTTCTTCGCTCATTTAGGATGGCACCAAACCTCCACTGAGTAAAAATGTAAATTTGCAAGTAGTTGCTGGTGATCCTCGCTGTGATTGCTATTCGTGAGTACTCAAGTTAAACCTCTGGGGCATAATCTGTAGAAGGAATAGGAATGATACCCATTTCCCCAAAAGTTGGAAAGGCTAAATAAAATGTCCTATATGTCATCTGTCTCATATTGTACTTGTTCCTTTTCAGAGAAGAGTCTGCCATAAAAGCTCTGAATGATTTCTAGGAATAACATTTATTTTAGGAACTTTAAAGATTTCCCATGAACGATAGAGGCAGATTTGATGGCAGAAGCTGTTCTGGGCCAAGGCCTGTGGACAGTACCAAGTAGTATGTTTACTTATAATAGGACTAAGGTCAAAGTTGGTAAACATTTGGAATTATAACGCCACCAACAGACAAATACTACTAAGTCTTCAGCCCCCTGTATTCAAATATTACATTTAAGGAAAGGAATGTATATTGCTCTTATATAATGTAAAAACTGTCACAGTTAGCTAATATAAACATTGGTATAGGTTAATATAAGCTCTGTCCTTACTTAGTTTTTTGTGTTATTCGGATCATATTTTTTCATGCAATTTAAAAAATAAGTTTATTTTTATTTTAAAGGTGGTGTACAGAGGGGTTATCATTATATAAGTAAGGAAATGAGTACAATTCTTGTTGAACACTCCAATTTTAGTGTGGAATTTAGATTTTTACTTCTGAAAAATCAAACTCTTACTTCAAGAATCAGAGTTCTGTTAAAGTTTTAATGTAGTCAAATCCTACTCAGGACCAAAGTCTTAACTGACCTGATAGCTAGCATAGGACTAGGCTCCAACTCAGTTTGTAATTTCATGAATACTTTTGATAAATGAAGATTTATTGTGATGTCTGTACTCAGTTTGAATGTGTCAAGTGCATCAAAGGCTTTCTGTGCTTTAGTTTTTTTTTTTTCTTTTTCTCATTTTGGGGTCACAAATGATTTTTCTCTATAATCTTGCTTTAAACATATATAGGAATGTACTAGCCTGCACTTAAATTAGCCTTCATATAAGTAAAAATATTTAAAACTTTCTTTCTGATGGTTGGATATTTTATACTAGTTAGAAGTATTTCAAGTTGGAGCTGAAAGCTCTTTTTCTACTATTTTTAATCAGTTTGTCCCACCTTTATTTCCCTTTTTATTGTTTAATATAATAATTAAAAATTGCTATCTGCTTTCTCTCTGGGCTTTTACAGTAGCTTAAGAATATATAAAGAAAAGAACACTTATTTTTATCATAGGGGTGCAGACCTCTCTGCACTGGTACGAGAAGCTTCTCTCTGTGCCTTGAGGCAGGAAATGGCAAGACAGAAGACTGGAAATGAAAAAGGTATAATTTTCTCCAGAATATCACAATTGTAATGCTTCACTCTGGGAACTCAAAAATATTATTGCCCTTTAAGATGATTCCTTCCTTCCTTCCTTCCTTCCTTCCTTCCTTCCTTCCTTCCTTCCTTCCTTCCTTCCTTTTGATGAAACATTTTGGAGGTTTTTGAACTATTGTGTGACTTCTGTTGCTGATAATTGTGACAGTAGAGTTCCTGTTTATTTAATAAACAGCATTAAATTGTATCATTGCAAGCCAGGTGCCAGTGGCTCATGCTTGTAATCCTGACTACTCAGGAGGCTGAGATCTGAGGATTGCAGTTCAAAGCCAGCCCTGGGAGGAAAGTCTGTGTGATTTTTATCTCCAATTAACCACCAGAAAATTGGAAGTGGTGCTGTGGCTCAAGTGGTAGAGCATTGGCCTTGAGCTGAAGAGCCCAGGTGTAGAGTCCAAGCCTCATGACAAAAATAAAAAAAAATACACACACACACACACACACACACATCATTGCACACAAATGTTTAGGTAGAGGGAATTTGGTGTCTTCATCAAGAGTCTGATCTAAGCTGGGTGCTGGTGGCTCATGCCTGTAATCCTAGCTACTCGGGATGCTGAGATCTGAGGTGATTGTGGTTCCATGTCAGCCAGAAAAGTCCCAGTTGAGACTCCTATCTTCAGTTAGCCACTCAGAAACCAGAAGTGGAGCTGTGGCTCAAGGTGGTAGAGCACTAAAAGAAGTCAAAGACCGCATCCAGGTTAAGGCTGGCATCAAACCACAATCCTCAGATCCCAGCCTTCTGAGTAGCTAGGATTAGAAGCGTGAGCCACTGGCGCTTGGCTTAGATCTTTCTTAAGAGAAATGAAGTTGCAGCTCATAGGACTATTATACTGAGATGTGTATATTTATGTACATTTGCTTCCCAGGTGAGCTCAAGATTAGCCATATGCACTTTGAAGAAGCTTTCCAGAAAGTGAAACCATCTATCTCAGTAAAGGTAAGAATTTTCCTTCAGTGTGTAGAAAAAGGTTAGAAGTGATATCAATGGACTAGGAATCATAAATCCTAACTCATTTGTCATTTGTCCCAACTCTCCATGAAAAAAAAAGCTGTTATTTTGTATTTTGGAAATTAGCCAAAAAGTATTGAACGTTTTCCAGAGATTTAAATTTAAACTAGAGTACAGTTCTCACTAGATTTTCCAACTTCTGTTTTATGTAGATAGAACAAGGGCCATTTGTATCCTGCTTTAGTTACAGTTTTCTTTTCTTTCTGGTATTGAGGCTCAAATCCAATGCCTTGGAAGTCCAGCTCTTTATTTTGTGGTCTCACTGTGTGTGAATGCCTAGAGTCCTGTATGATTCATCCTGTCCCAGTGTAATTTACATCTAGCTTCCATATATGAGAGAAAACATGTGTTCTTTGTGTCTCTCTGAACTTGGCTTACCTTAACCTGATTTGTTCTAGGTACATCCATTTCCCTGCAAATGATGTAATATTATTCTGTCTAATAGCCATGTAAAAATTCCCTTGTGTATAAGTAAGATCTATATTTTTATTTTATTTTTTCTATTTTTCTGAGACAGCTTGGTGTCTGGCCTCTTAACTCATGGTTCTCCTGCCTTGGCCTCCCTGATTGCTTGTCTGAGGCACCA
>NW_025960027.1:0-5785 GCF_023159225.1 Perognathus longimembris pacificus | reverse complement strand
GTTGGTCTATGCAATTATTTAGTTCTGTGGTTTCTTTGTTCAGTTTTTGGCGTGTTGATCTGTCCAGAGGTGACAGTGGAGTGTTAAAGTCCCCAACTATCAATGTGTTTGGGTCTATGAGTGTTTTTAGAGTCAGTAGTGTTTTTTAATGAAGTTGGGTGCTCCTGTATTTGGTGTGCAGATATTTAGAATGGTTATATCTTCCTGTAGGAGAGATCCCTTTATTAGTATGTAGTAACCTTGTTTCTCTCTTCTTACCTTCTTTAATTTGAAGTCAATTTTGTCTGATACTAGGATTGCAACTCCAGCCTGCTTATGGGGGCCATTTGCCTGATAGAATTGATTCCAGCCTTTCAATTTTAGAAGATGCTTACTTTTGCTGGATAGATGTGTCTCTTGGAGGCAGCAGAAAGATATATCTTGATTTTTGATCCAACTTATGAGCCAATGTCATTTGATTGGAGAAATAAGTCCATTAATATTGAGAGTTAGGATTGAGAGATGATCATTTGTTCCTTTCATTATCACTATCTTATTAAAAGCTGTGTCTTCCCATTTCTTGCTCTGATGTTTACTATTTAGGGTTCATTCCTCTGTCTGTATTGGGAATCTTGATTATTTTCCCTGTATAGTACATCTTTGAGTATTTTCTGTAAATCTGGTTTGGTGGAGATATATTGTTTCAGTTTTTCCTTACTGTGGAAGACTTTTATTTGACCTTTGGCTATGAATGAGAGTTTGGCTTGGTACAGTATTCTTGATTGGTAGTTATTTTTATTTAGTGTTTGGTATACCACATTCCAGGCTCTCCTTGCTTTCATGGTCTCTGCTGAGAAGTCTGGCCCAATTCTGATTGCTTTTCCTTTATATGTGATTGTTTTCTTCTCCCTAACAGCTTTAAGGATTCTTTCCTTGTACTCTACTGTTCCTGTTTTGATCACAATGTGTCGGTGGGATGTTCTATTCTGGTCTGGTCGGTTTGGGGTTCTAAATGATTCTTGTATCTGTATAGGCCTTTCCTTCTGGATATTTGGGTAGTTCTCAGCTAATATTCTGTTAAATAGGTTGCCTATCCCAGTAACTTCTTTCTCCAAGTTTTCCTCAATACCAATTGTCCTTAAATTGGGCTTCCTGTTCGTGTCTTGAATCTCCTGTAGCGATCTGTTCTGTTGTTTGGACTGGATTTGTATTGATTTTTTATCTTTCTCCATAGATTCTAGGGAATCTTCAGCTCCTGAGATTCGATCCTCTGCTTCAAGTTACTCAAGACTGTAGGCTAGCTACTTGATTTCGAATCTCTTTTCCTTCTGACTGGTCTTTCCTGATGATTTCCATGTCATTTCTTAGGTCTTGCATGGACTTCTTTACTTCATTAATTTGGTTTTGAGTGCTGTCTCTCAAATCTTTTAGCTGGGCAGCTATCTTTTTATTTGACTCTTGAATTTCATTTATCTTTCTATTTGTTGAGGCCATGAAATCATCTATTACTTTATGGAAGGATTGCTGTATTGATTCAAACTTTTCATTTAACATGTTTATCAGTAGACTTTGTAGAGGATTTTGGGGGTTCTCTTCTATGTCTTTGACTGACTGTTCTGTTTCCTGCTTGTTTTGAGTGGGAGAAAAGACTGCCTTGTTTTCCATCTTTCTTGTGTTTCTTCTGCCCATTTGGATCAGGAATGCCAATCTACAAGCACCTGTGGGCACCGTTTAAGACCCAAAGCAGCCTTTACCAAGCACTGTTGTGTAAATCTTATAAGTTCACAATTATATACAGATACCTTGTATACCTGTCTATAAAATTAGATTTGGTGTTCCTAAAGAATACAATTTCAGTATAACAACCGATCCTGGGCCCTGTATTCAGTAGTTAATTATTTACTGTTTCAACCCTATGAGCAATTCTTGTTCTTATATTAAGTTCTTTTAGGACTGGCTTTCTCTATGAACCCCTTTGATTCACTCGGATTAATCAGGGATACCCTCTATCCAGTAACCAGGAGTCAATGGAATCTGGATGTCCTGGCAGTAAGTCAGGAGGGTAAGTTAGAGGTAGTAAAGAGAAAAGAGTAAAATGTATTGGGGGGGTGATGATTTTGGTTTAGTTTCAGTGATGCGGAAATGTGGAGAAGAATAGAATCAGTAGAAAAAACAAGGTTAAATTATAGACAATGGAGAGTTAGCAGAAAAGAGTGAAGGTGTTATTCATAGGAATTTAATTTTTAAAGAAAGAGAATGCAAAGAGAGAAACAAACAAAAAATACTGGAAGACAGATGCACAAAACAGAGAAAAATTATTTAAAAAAGAAAAAAATAAAAAGGAAAAAACCCAGAAAAACGAACAACCAATAAAAAAAAAATACTTGATAAAACAAACAGGTAAAAATGGAAAACCAAAAAAAAATGATGTTTCAGAAGTGAAAAAAATTTTAAAAATATTTTTTAAATGTTTAAAAAATGATTGAAAAAAAAAGTGGAGTCCTCATTTTTTGGGTGGTCTTTCCCCAGCCTCTGGTTTCCTTGCGATGGTCTGCAGTCTATTTTCCTGATTGGCTGGTTTTGACTTGATTTCAGTTTGCAGGGGGTGGATCTGTTCTGACCCTTCCCCCTGTTGGTGCAATCCTGGGTCTCTGTGGTTTGCACAGCTTGCAGGTAGGCCTTGGGATCCTCTGTAGATGGGGATGTGAGCAGTCTCAGAAACCCTGGCTCCTCTGTCTGCTGTGGGGCTGTGGCCTTTAATGCCTGGCTTTGAATAGGCTGTGGACTCAGTAGGGCGGGGCACCTCTGGCATGTTTTACCCGGCTAAGAGTTGCTTGCCTGGGGGAGGTTCCTCCCTCCTGGGCGGGGCGGCCTCCTTGGCAGAGGTGGCTATGGAATTCAGCTCCATTTTGGGCTGGGAATTGGGCTTCCTCTGTGACCAGACTGTTTATCTGTCTCAGGAACTGTTTGTTCCTTCGTCTGGTGTTTCCGTGCCTCTGGTAGCTGCTAGCTGCTTTCGCTTTAAATTCCAGCGGGCAGGGTGGGGCACCTGTGGCTAAGCTGCAGCCCAGGATGAGCCTCCTGCCTGGGCAGGGGGTGTTCTCCTGGGCAGAGCTGGCTTTCACTGGTCGGTCCCTCTTGCCCTTTTCAAAGATGGCTCCTTTGTCCTCACTTTCCCCAGGCCCGTTTTAGTTCCAGTCTGGTCTGACCCTATGCCAGTGGCAAAGATGGCGCTTTGCTCTGGTGATTGGGGAAGGGCTACCTTCCAGAAGCTACTCTGTGGGTGCTAGTGAGAATATCTTTTGTGGGGTACTCACGCTTTCTCTGCGATTTCAACCCTTCCGTGTCCGTGCTCAGCCTCGGTCTGGAGGATTTCTCCCTGCTCTATGCTGTGTGCTTTTGTTGTGCCGAGTGCGGGTTGCAGTGCCAGGTGCTGTGCCGGCGCTGGCACTGGCACGGTGGTGGGACACGGCACGGAGCTCAAATCTGTGTTTTCAGATTAGCAAAGTCAAATTTTCCTTCCTGGCCAGAGTCCCTGTACTGTTAG
Organism: Perognathus longimembris pacificus; assembly: GCF_023159225.1. Lineage (NCBI taxonomy): Eukaryota > Metazoa > Chordata > Mammalia > Rodentia > Heteromyidae > Perognathus > Perognathus longimembris. The sequence goes on along the minus strand of NW_025960027.1, from coordinate 2,259 downwards.
AACTTACTCTGTCTTTCTAGGAGTAAAATTTCTATGGGGTGAGAAAACTGCAATGTTGGAGGGAGCTCAGCTAGAGCTCTGCTGCTACTCTACTGTCTTCCCAGAAGTCTCCACTGGTGAGCTTTTTTAATAATTAATAGAGGGACTATGAAACTTCCATTTTCCTGAAACATGTATATTGAATTTATTACTTTAAATATTATCTAATTCTGATAGACAGTTATCAGATATAACCTTACTAGAACTCCTAGCTATATAAAGCATTTACTTTGAAAGAAGACTTATCTAATTGTCATCATTTGTTTTAAACCAAATGGTATAAAAAAGAGTGATTATTTGATAGAAATCATTGCTCTATGCATTTGTTCGCTTTTCATTTAATTGTATATTATTATTTGGAGTTCCTTAACTGGATTTGGGAATGCAGGGATACAACATTAGTTTATTTAGGAAAGCAGAGAGAATAGGTGAAGTTATAGCATTCAGAAATTTAAAATATATTGCCTATTTTTCACATTCATGAAGGTAAAGATAAAATTCACCACCCACTAATTTTATTCATGAAACAGTTATTCCTGTTTAATATTTAATAATGCAAAGAGTAGGGGGCTGGGGATATAGCCTAGTGGCAAGAGTGCCTGCCTCGGATACATGAGGCCCTAGGTTCGATTCCCCAGCACCACATATACAGAAAACGGCCAGAAGCGGCGCTGTGGCTCAAGTGGCAGAGTGCTAGCCTTGAGCGGGAAGAAGCCAGGGACAGTGCTCAGGCCCTGAGTCCAAGGCCCAGGACTGGCCAAAAAATAAAAGATAAAAAAAATAATGCAAAATTTAACCTATGAATATGACTGTTTTGTCTAGTTTAAAGTTTTAGATATCTTATGTGTTATTTCCTCTTATTATAGACGTGAAATGGATAAAAGTGGTTGAAATACAACCATGAGTTCTATAAAAAGTTCAAGAATCCAGGAGTTTAGAAACCTCTATCTTAGTGAGCTCTAGTTGACATTTCCAGACAGCATAGTGTAAGGAAAGATTCATTTGTAACAACAGAAAACTTGTCTTGGTGAGAGCAGCTAACTATCCTGGAAAGTGTCTCCTCTTCCACCCATAGAACTATATGCAATCGCTCTTTCCCCTCTCTTTCTCTCTGCCCCCTCTCTCTAGGCATCCCCATCTCTTTTAGAATCATGGAATCCTTCCCCAAATAATGATGATTTTACTGAAATAGCACACAATCAGTTTATCTTTACTGACACTTTTAAATGTTGTATCTCATTCACATCCATGTTCATGACTGAACTATTCATAATAGAAATGAAAGAAATCAAAGATGTACCTCAGTAAATCAGTGAATAAAGTAATGTAGACCTAATATACAAGAGAGTGTTTATTCAGCTTTACATAGAGAGGACCTTTGTCACATGCAAAACATTAATGAACTTTGTGGATATTGTACTAAGTGTAATGAGCAAGTCATAAAAGAGAAATCTGTATAAAGCAACTTATGTCAAATTCCTAACTTAGTCAAAATTGTGAAAAATTAGAACAGTGAATATCAGAGATAGAAAGGAGAAAAATAATACTACATTTTAGATGATAAAAATTTTCTGGAAACCTTTTTCACAAAAATATGAATATGCTTATCAATACTCAATATATTTTAATGTTTATTTCCCAATGTTAAATTTTGTTTGCTTTTAATTATTTATTCCCTCCTGGGATAAGTCAATTGAATTTATTTAACTAATTTAAAGTCTATTCTTTGCCCACTTGTAGACACAAAAATGAACATGCAGGGCTGGGAATATGGCCTAGTGGCAAGAGCGCTTGCCTCCTACACATGAAGCTCTCTGTTCGATTCCCCAGCACCACATGTATGGAAAACCGCCAGAAGGGGCGCTGTGGCTCAGGTGGCAGAGTGCTAGCCTTGAGAGGGAAGAAGCCAGGGACAGTGCTCAGGCCCTGAATCCAAGGCCCAGGACTGGCAAAAAAAAAAAAAAAATGAACATGCAGACATTATGACAATAGTTTAGTTTTTTATTCCTTCATTTATGCACACATAATAAAATAATTTCATATATTAGGTGATCAATGAACGTCAATTGGACCTAGTAGAATGACCTCCCATTTGATAATATGCAATATTCCAGACAGTGGAAAGATTGGCCATTCTTCTACCCAGAGCCACGAAATTCTAAGTCAATTGTCATTAGTAGAGATGTGTTTGGCTTAGATTGTTTTCTATGGCCACATTTT
>NW_025960026.1:0-5880 GCF_023159225.1 Perognathus longimembris pacificus | reverse complement strand
TCTTAGATGGAAAGATTTCTCCATTAAGTATGGATTAGGAGTTTCCTTTCCGCTAAGGCCCTTAGGGTATTTGAAACTAACATTGTAACTACAGACTCCTACATTCGCTAGAACCCAAGTAGATCACACACATACATCTTTAAATGTGTTCGTGCATAGGGACTGACTAGCCAAACTGAGTTTGGGTCTCTAGGTGGCTTTTCTGGTTCTAGTTCATCATATTTACATTTACACTAAAGGTTGAGTCATAGTCATAGTTTCTATGTGCATAACATAAAAGCAGGATATAACACCCCATACAGCTATATTCTTTCCGTTTTGTATTCCCACATGACATTGAAGGGCTGACTATAGACAGAAGGATTTCTCACTTGAAAAATGTTCTTGTGGATTCTCATCAGTGTGCAAGGTTTGATTCTGTATAAGAGGAGTAGATCAGTTCACAGCTTTCCCATGAGCGACACTCACGGTTTCTCTTCACTGTTTGTTCTTTGAGGGAGCCAACCCTCCATGATGACTGAAGTTTTTCCAGGAGCTGCAATGTTCATAATCTTTCTTACCCGAGGATAGTCAGGACTAAAGCCTCTCACAAAGATGGTTTCTGTCGGTGGTTTCTGTCTAGTATACGTCCTCTGTTGTTATTGTAGATGAGTTGATTGACTGAAGACTTTCCCACACAGATGAGACTTTTGAGTTCTCCCTCCAGGAGGATTGCTCTTATGTTCTAAGGTTACAGGGTCTACCAAAACCTTCACACACAGGTTGCATTTGTGTGATTGCTCTCATTTCTCATCTTGGCAAGGTTTAAATGAGATACAGAATGATTTCACTCACTGATGACACACATCATTTTTTCTCTAGTGTGTAATTTCTTAGGTGAAAAAGGCTGGAGCCCAAACTGAAAACTTTGTCACAGAAGTGACACTAACCAGCCTTCTCCCCTGTGTGTAATCTCTCATATGTTGCATGGTGAGATGACGCAGTGAAGGCTTTCCCACAGGAGCGACACTCATCGGGCTTCTCTCCAGTGTGTATTCTCTGATGTGCAGCAAGAGGAGATTGCACAGTGAAGGTTTTCCCACAGGTGCGGCATTCATACTGTTTCTCTCCAGTGTGTATTCTCTCATGTGCGACACAAGAAGATTTAACAGTGAAGGCTTTCCCACAGGTGCGACATTCATAGGGTTTCTCTCCAGTGTGTATTCTCTCATGTGTGGCACGAGAAGATTGCAGAGTGAAGGCTTTCCCACATGTGCGACATTCATAGGTTTTCTCTCTACTGTGCACTGTGGTATGTATCTTAAGGTGACTTGGCAATTTTAAAGCTTTCCCACAGATGTGACATTCATGCCGTTTCTCTTCAGTGTGTGTTCTGTTATGTGTTTTAAGGTCACTTGGCCTTCCCTCTTCCAGTAGGCATGTCCCCCTGCTGCCGGAAGTGACTTGGCTGAATGGATGGGGTAGTACACAGGTAGATGTACTTAACTTCCTGTCTAGTGTCTCCTCCATCCTGACAACTGAGCTCCCTGGGTTGAAAGAGTACATGCCCCAGGTCACTATCCTCACACGAACAAAATGTCAACAACAGGGGGGTTTCCTTATCTCAAGGAAAAGGAACTGCTCCATGGCAGGATGGGTTCTACCTTCCAAGACAGCCCCAAACACCCAGAAACTGAGGACGTAACACCAGGAGTGATCTAGGAAAAGAGAAAACACCTACCTTGGCATAAATTTAAAGGCACACCCCTTGCCTTTACCATATTAATAGTCTCAACAGCCAAGGAATTGCTTGTCTCTGTCTCTCCAAGGCAGGACCCCCACTCTGTTAAGGGTGTGCCCTTCCTTCCTGCATCTCTGTCTGCTTTTTGTCTACTGGCTTGCTTACCTCCTTAGTAGAAATCCCCCAAGTTTCTTATTACTGAATGGTCCAGAAATTCTTTTTCAGGGATTGAAATTAAGGACCCTAAGAAAGGAGTCCCTATGTTAAAAGGAAAATGTCACAAACCCTCACCTGCATCTGGTGCAAGGAGACAGAGATCTGAGGATCGTTGTTCCAAACCAGGCCAGGGAAGGAGACTCTCAGAGACTCACATCTCCAGTAAACTGCACAGAAGATGCCAGAGTGGCACTGTGGCTCAAGCAATAGAGCCTTAGCCTTGAGCCACATAACCTCAGTGACAGTGCCTTGGCCCAAAGTTCAAGCCCCAGCACTGTCAAACAGTAAAGATGAATACTTCAGAAAACGAGTCTTAACAATGTTTGCCAAAAAAAAACAACACAAAAAACAAGTGCAATTTTGGCTGGGGATATGGCCTAGTGCCAAGAGCGCTTGCCTCGTATACAAGAAGCCCTCGGTTCGATTCCCCAGCACCACATATACAGAAAATGGCCAGAAGTGGTGCTGCGGCTCAATTGGCAGAGTGCTAGCCTTGAGCAAAAAGAAGCCAGGGACAGTGCTCAGGCCCTGAGTCCAAGACCCTGAGTCCAGGACTGGCAACAACAACAAAAAAAATGTTTGCACCTTTGATGCAATGAACAGTTTCCATAACTATACCTAAGCTCCTATTTCCCTGTAACGGGACTCCCTTAAACCAAACAGTAGGGGGAGAGGAGTGGAAGAAACATGGTGCAAAATTTCTTTAATTTTTGTACAAAACTGCAAGCGACACTGCCACATCTAAATATTGCACCTCAAGAAGCGCTTATTCTCTTTAGAAGAGCAGAAGAATTGCAGTATATTCCTTGTTTTCCTGAAGAGAACAAGAAGAGACATTTCTCCAGAGCAAGTGCTCTGGGTTTTTAGTTTTCCAATCTGTAAAAGCATTTACAAGGCTCTTTCCCACTGTTTTGGGAAGATTTAAATTTTCTTAAGATATTTTCTTAAGATATATAATAAGAGCATAGCTATCCTTACTAATCATGGGGTCTACTCTCCTCTCTCTCCCTCTCCTTTTTTTTTTCAATTTTTATTTTTATTTCTTTCTTTATTTTTTTTTCTTATGACATGGCAGGGCACCAGGCAGGGTCCAGGGAAGAAACAGGGCCAACACTGGGTCCATCGCTGGTACAGGCAGGCTTTTCCGTTTCTCCATGGAAAAATCCACTATGGTCTTTGTTATCCTGAAGAGAAAACAAGGGGAGACATTTCTCCAGAGCAAGTGCTCTGGGCTTAGTTTTCCAATCTGTAAAGGCATATACAAGGCTCTGGGGATTTAGTTCAGCGGAAGAGCGCTTGCCTGACGAGCGCAAGGTCCGGGGTTTGGTCCCCGGCTTGGGGGTGGGGGTGAGGAAACAACAACTATAGGTCAGAGAAGAAAAAAATCCAAGGCAGTTTGGGAGCAGACTGTGGAGCCAGCTTCCTGTAGCCACAGACTGCCACAGTCCATGCAGCTAGCACACGTCGACCTGCATCCTATAAAGCAAAGTATTAATCCTGAGTCAGGAAAATCGATGTTTGTGCAGTTGTTCCAAAATGACTCTGGTCCCTTGATCTTAAAAGAGTTTATGAGAACACAGGAGAGGAAGAATAACTATTTTTTTTCTTTTGGCTTGGAGTTTGGTGATAAGAGTCACACCTGCCTCCAGGCTGTTTAGTGATAAGGGTCACACCTGCCTCCAGGTTGTTTACTGTGACTCCACCAACAGGCTGCAAAGAACAGTTTAACATTAAGAATTAGAGTTAAATTAGTAGTCAAAAGGCAAGTAACTTTGAAACCATGTTTTACCAACACACACGGACAGACATACTGATACTTGTGTACAAGTTGAGGCATGCTTAGATTTTTTTTTTTTTAAATTGGCCATGTAAGTTTTCTGGAATTCCAGCGGCAAATGGTATTATTTTGCCCATAATACAACCACGTGGTTGATAAAAACAAAAGGGAACCTCTCCTCACTCAACAGAAACATTCACAGACTCACAGATGCATGTTGTATACTCACAATACCTGCTGCCACCGCTTTGCGGGTGGGGTGCTCACTGCCTTCACCCCCACCCCCATAGCCCTGGCTCCACAGCAGCAGTCCGGAGCAGCGCGCTCTATGCATGTCGCCGCTGGTGCTAGGCTCTACGTGGCCCGTGCTCTCCAAGACCCGAACTTTGCCAGCGCCACCTTGGGTCCTCGTCCCTGGAGGCCAGCGCCCAGTGCTCATGGCTGCTCCCTAGTAGGGACTTTAAAAGTCTCGGGCGGGGGGCCCTGGGCTAGACTGCCGCTGCCGCCCTGCCTGGGGCCCGGAGGCACGAAGCTGCGAGCCCATCTCCATGGGCTGCAGAATTTCCTCGGCCCTTGGTCCAAGTGCCATTGATCCGATCCGGCCTCTTGGGACGCGGATTGATTTCTGCCCCATCACCATAGATGGAGGTACCACACGCTCCGGAGTACTCACTCCCATCCTCCCCAAAGGCTACCGACAGCTCAGATTGCTTTTCCCGTAGGCATCCTGCCCCACGCCGGGCCGCCAATTTGTGGGCTCTCTCTCTCAACTTCCCCTCGCTTGGGGGGAAGGCGCTTCTCCGCCCCTTCCTGGGTGGCCCTTTATCGCTCTCATGTGGGAGCAATGGCCACAGGTAGCCTTGTCTCTCTCTCTCTCTCTCTCTCTCTCTCTCTCTCTCTCTCTCTCTCTCTCTTGACTTCCCCTCGCTTGGGGGGGAAGGGGCTTGCCTGCCCCTTCCTGGGTGGTCCATTATCGCTCACGAGGGAGCGATGGCCACGGGTAGCCTCGGTGGCGTGTGGTTGCAGGGTGCCCCAAAGCCGACAAGAACCACACGGACGCGTGGGTCCCTGGAGAAAACCTCTAGGGCTTCTGTTTTTTCAAATGAGGAACCTCCCAGATATACTCCAAAGGCAGGCACAAGAGAGGGGCCCCTGATTGGTCCCAAGGGGCTGTCCCTCAAGTGATGTCAGACTTCCTTCTCTTCTGGTTAAAGACAGGAAGGGGAGGGACAGGCTGAGGTCAGCTGTGGCCCCTTAAAGGTGCAGCTGACCCCAGCAAGATCCGACCACCCAATTACAAAAGAAGCCTATTTACCGGGGTCGGTCCATGTTTCAAAATTTTACCTTTCATTTTTTGCTTTCATTTTTTCGTATATTTTACATTAATTCCCACTTTTCTCCTACATGTATACCTTCAGACTGAATTCTGTTCATGAATTTTCCTAGATGTAACAACCAATCATCAAACATCAAGATGGTGATGGAGGCCAGATCTGGAGGTCAGATCTGGCCAATGAAAGAGGGCAGAAGCTGACTTCATCTCCATTATCTCCCTCAGCCCTGAGCTTCAGAGTTGAGGGCTCTGCCTGGACTTCTCAGAAGCCTGGGAAGATTTCCCCCCTCACTGTAAACAATGATTCTTGACCTCCCCAACACACACCCCCGCCCAATTCACTGGCCAACTCTAACTAGATGAAAGGTTGGTTCAAGCAGATACTATGTAACAGGTTGTAACTCCATTGGACACCTGCATGTGGCTTAGCATAATCTATAGGTGTTGTGACCTCATTGGCCAGGTACTTGTGGCGAGCTTGACCAGGCGGCCTTGGCCTTTATAACTCTGTAAAGCGGCAGCTTCAGCACTCCCCAGGTCTGGGCTGTGGCCCTGGCCAGTCAGTTTATTGTAACTTCCCCAATAATTCCATCTTTTTACTGAAGACTGTCTCTGAGTGGTGGACTCTTGGAGGGGCATGGAGGCTCCCTCTCTCAGACCCTTCCCCCATTACAACCTGGTTTAAAGTTAAGACAAACAACTGCTTCTGACTGAGATACATTAAGTCTTTTGGTTTCCCTCAGCAAAGTCCCGATCTCCCACTGCAACGTGGGCCACTGGGAAGAGGAACCGCTGTTATGCTCAAACGGTGGACACCCACAAGGACAGCAAAGA
>NW_025960025.1:0-6369 GCF_023159225.1 Perognathus longimembris pacificus | reverse complement strand
TCTTTTTAGTATAAATTATACTAATAAATTATGTTCTTTTGTTCCATGCTGTATTTTGTTTTGCAGGAGATAGGAACAGGTGGCACTTGTCAGTGGAAGATATGTGGGCTCAGTCCTACTTCAACCTTAGCCATCTATTTTGAGGTTGTTAATCAGGTATGACTTCTTATATTTCAATATTGAAAAGCAAATAGTTTAGGCAATGACTATTTCTTATGAATTTTATGATTTTTTTATGTTTTTGTAGGCAATGCCGTTGGTATTTTTTCCTTTCTCTTTTTCTTTTTCTTTTTTTTGGTGTTGGTACTGGGGCTTGAACTCAGGCCATGCATCCTTGTTTCGCTTTTTTTCCACTCACATCTGGTGCTCCACTATTTGACTTATGCTTCTAGTCTGGCATTTTTGCTGCTTACTTGTAGATAGAGTCTCATGAACTTCTTTGCCCAGGGCTGGATTCGAATAGCAGTCCTTAGATCTCATCTTCTGAGTAGCTAGGAATACAAGTGTGAGCCATTGGCACCCATCTTTATTGGTATTTTGATAAGGGATTACATTGAATAAAGATTGCTTTGGTAGTATGGACCTTTTAACGATATTTATTCTTTCTGCCCATGAAAACAGTTGTCTTTCACTTTGTTTCTTGTTAAATTTCTTTCATTAATGTTTTATATTTTTAATTTGTAGTTAAATTTATTCATAGGTATTTTTTGTAGCTGTTAAAAATGGAATTACTTTTTTGATTTCTTCTTCCTCAATTTTCCCCTGCCCCTCCCTCTCCTTTCCTCACCTCTCTTCCTTTTTCTGCCTTTCTCCCTTTCCTGTTCACGATAGGGATTGAACCCAGGTCTTTTCAATTGGTAGTCAAGTGCTCTACCTCTGAGCTACATCTCTAGCCCCTGATTTCTATTGCATATAGTTTGCTATTTTATTTTTATAGTAGTATTGCTGAATTTTATGTTTTGTCTTTGTATTCTGGGACTTTGCTGAATTTATTCTAGTATTTGGAGTGGAGTGTTTGGAGTTTTCTGCATGTATGAAAGATTATGTCATTTGCAAATTGTAACAGTTTAACTTTCTTTTCCAATTTGGATGCCTTCTTTACATTGCCGGATTGCTCTGCTCAGAACATGTAGTACTATGTTGAATAAAAGTAGTGAAGGGGGCATGCTTACATTACGCTAGCTTTTTTTTTTTTGGCCAGTCCTGGGCCTTGGACTCAGGGCCTGAGCACTGTCCCTGGCTTCCTTTTTGCTCAAGGCTAGCACTCTGCCACTTGAGCCACAGCACCACTTCTGGCCGTTTTCTAGATATGTGGTGCTGGAGATTCGAACCCAGGGCTTCATGTATACAAGTCGAGCTCTCTTGCCACTAGGCAATATTCCCAGCCCCTTATGCTAGCTTTTGAAAGAAAATTTTTAGTTTTTTTCCATTATACTACTTGATATAATGGTAGTCATGGGCTTGGTATGTATTACCTTTATTATGTTGTTTTTTTTTTTTTTTTTGGCCAGTCCTGGGGCTTGGACTCAGGGCCTGAGCACTGTCCCTGGCTTCTTCCCGCTCAAGGCTAGCACTCTGCCACTTGAGCCACAGCGCCGCTTCTGGCCGTTTTCTGTATATGTGGTGCTGGGGAATCGAACCTAGGGCCTCGTGTATCCGAGGCAGGCACTCTTGCTGCTAGGCTATATCCCCAGCCTGAGGTTTTTTTTTAAATGAGAAATTTGTTCAGTGTTTTCATCATGAGGGATGTTGAATTTTATCAAGTGCCTTTTCTGCATTGATTAAGATGATTATAATACACTTTTCATCTTTCATTCTGTTGTTCTTCATTCTAAGAGATATCAAGGATTTTTTATTTGCATAGGTTGACCAAATTCATATATCCCTGCAAAGAATCTCACTCATTTAAGAAGAATTGGTATTGGTTCTTAAAATAGTTGATAGAATTAAATAGTGAAGCCATTGGCCCTGAGCTTTTCTTTCATATGAGACTTTCAATGTTAGAATGAACATTACAAGTGTTGAAGAATATGATTGTATGACAACAGTGTAGTATATTTTGCTTAGGTTTTCTTTCTTTTACACAGCATAATGCTCCAATTCCTCAAGGTGGACGTGGTGCAGTCCAGTTTGTGACCCAGTATCAGCATTCAAGTGGCCAGAGGCGCATCCGAGTGACCACCATTGCCAGGAAGTAAGTTATTTAATTTACTTAGCAAAACTATTGTAGGTCATGTTCTCCTTCCCACTTCCTGTTTTGGGTGACATTTGTTACTAAAAACGAACATTTGTAATTCAGAGCCTTTAATTTCTTTAATTTTCTTATTAACTAGAATATCCATTGGTAAGAACTAAAGAAAAGTTGAAAAGTACCCTACCTTTAGACACACGCTTCAGAATTTTTTGTTTACTTCGTTCCCATGAGAGGAGAGGAAAAAGTCAAATAGACATTTTACTTAATCGGCAATAATATATGTTTTTATACATATTTACATGTCAAAATCATTGTATATGCTTTATACAGTAAAGTGATTAATAACATTTTCCAATTGGTGATGGTCATATATATATAATAATTATGTATATTTAGCTGATATTCGCTATTTAATGTATCTGTGAAGTTGTCATCCAGCTTCTGTTTTGTGGATTTGGTACTCTTACAAGATAGTATGGATGCAAATGACTTGACCATACTGGGTCTGCTGAAAATTAAAAATATAGGAGGAAAAAATTGAAGCTGTTATTGACCGAATTCTCTCAGGATCATGGCAGAATTGATTACATGTAAAGTTGCATGTATAATTGGTTCAGCATTTGTTCAGAAGTCCATAAGAACTGCATCTGAAGTGAAGTCCTTTACAAACTTGCATCAGCTAAAATATGACCAAAAAGTCATGTCTAAAATATTAAGTAACCAAATAAAAATTAATTTGGGGTCCTGGGAATGTGGTTTAGTGGTAGAGTGCTTGCCTAGCATGCATGAAGCCCTGGGTTAGATTCCTTTAATACCACATAAATAGAAAAAGCCAGAAATGGCACTGTGGCTCAAGTGGTAGAGTGTAGCCTTGAGCAAAAGAAGCCAGGGACAGTGCCCAGGCCCTGAGTTCAAGCCCCAGGACTGGCACGCACACACACACACACACACACACACACACACACACATACGCACACACACACTTGGGTCTACCCAAGAAGAGTGTGACACACACACACACACACACACACACGTCTACCCAAGAAGAGTGTGACTAGATTTGGCTTATATAAATGACCACTTAATAAATTACTGCTTTTTCATACATAGTTATCAAATTAATTCCCTGGACTGAAATTATTACTTAATTTTTAATTAATTAATATATGTATATATGTGTATATATGCATGTATATATCTGTATATATATGTGTATATATGTGTATATATATATACACACATTTTTTTTTTGGCCAGTCCTGGGGCTTGAACTCAGGGCCTGGGCACTGTCCCTTGCTTCTTCAAGGATAGCACTCTACCACTTGAGCCATGGCACCACTTCTTGCTTTTTCTGTTTATGTGGTTCTGAGGAATAGAACCCAGGGCTTCATCCATGCTACAGTAGCACTCTACCACTAAGCTACATTCCCAGCCCTATTAGTGAATATTAATTGTACAAAGTAATGGCTTTTTAGTGACATTTATATCATTCACTTTTGCTATTACTTCCCCTCCTCTTTTTCTCCTTCCACATCTGTAATGGTCCTTTTTTTAACTTTCATATGATAAGTTTTTCCTAAATTACACATATGGGAGAAAACATGCTACAATAGATCACTGATGTCTGCAGGTCTATGGATCTAGAGACTGCTGTTGAGGAAAAATCATTACCTCTGCTGTATTTCCAGTAGGTCTGAGCATCTATAACTTGAAGCCACGTGGAAGACTGTCACTACAATTTCTGCTATACACATTGACATGCTACCAAAAACCAGATCTTATTTCCTGTTCTTTATCTAGAATTCTGCAGATCCTTGATTTGTTATATCATTTAGCTTGCACTAAAGACATGCCTTTCAACAGACATTAGATTTTCACTTTAGCACTTAACTTTTCTTTTTTTTTTTGTTTGCCAGTCCTGGGGCTTGGACTCAGGGCCTGAGCACTGTCCCTGGCTTCTTTTTGCTCAAGGCTAGCACTCTGCCACTTGAGCCACAGCGCCACTTCTGGCCATTTTCTGTATATGTGGTGCTGGGGAATCGAACCCAGGGCCTCATGTATATGAGTCAGGCACTCTTGCCATTAGGCCATATCCCCAGCCCCGACTTTAGCACTTAAAATAGCACATTATATGTTCTTTTGCCTTAATATTTCTGTAAGTTTGACTTTTTTTTGGGGAAACCATTTGCTTTCTGGGAGATAATTTTTACAAATTGAGGGTAGGTAAACAAAATTGAAACAACTGATGATAATGGATGATTGAGAGCCTCTCTGAACCAGCTGAGCTATAGAGTGCCCACATGAGAGTTAAAAATTGTTTTTGAGATCTCCTTTGGTCTTTTCAAAATTTATTTTTTTCACAGTGCTTGGTCAAAACTGTGTGCAATAAATTCACAAATAAGGACAGTCTTACTCTAATGCCCTTGTGAGACTAGCTTACTTTGCTAACGTGATTGCCTCCAGTTTTGTCATCCCTTTTCCTAGTCTTTTGTATATGTGTGTGGCTGTACTAGGTTTTGAACTCCTGTTTCTTGGCTTGCTAGGCAGCTGCTGTACCACTGAGCCACACTTGCAGCCTTCTTTTGCTCTGGTTATTATTTTTTTTTCTGTTACTGGGGCTTGAACTCAGGGCCTGGGAGCTGTCCCTTAGCTTTTTGCTCAAGGCTAGCACTCTCCTACTTGAGCACACCTTTGCTTCTGGCTTTTTGGTGATTAGTTAGAAATAAGAATCTCAGGTTGGCTTTGAACTGCAGTTCTAAAATATCAGCTTGTTTGTTTGTTTGTTTATTTTGGTGCCAATCCTGGGGCTTGAACTTAGCCTGAATGCTGTCTCCTAAGCTCAAGGTTAGTGCCCTACCACTTTAGGCATAGTTCCACTTCTAGCTTTTTGGTGGTTAATTGGAACTAAGGATTTTCCTACCTGAGCTGGTTTCAAACTTCAGTCCTCAGATCTCAGCCTCCTGAGTAGGTAGGATTACAGGTGTGGGCCACCAGCACTAGGCGTCACTGGTTACTTTTGAGATAGGGTTTTGCTTCCTGCCTGGGCACTGTGGGCCACCTATTTTAGGCTTCCTGTCACAGCAAGGATAACAGGTGTGTGCCTCCTCATCCAATTCTTGGTTAAGACAGGCCTTGTGACCTTCTCTGCCCTGGCTGGTCTCCAACCACAATCCTCCAAATCTTAGTACTCCTACCCCAAGTAGCTAGGATTACAGGCATGAGAGTCTGCCTCCTAGAACATTGTTTTTGCATTCTTAATATGCTTCTTAATATGATATGACTTAATGTGATTCTAGTGTGTATACTTGTAATATATAGTACGTATACTTGTAAAACCTTGGTTATTAGGAATAGGAATGTGATAAACATAGCTATGCTGTAATCTCTATAATAAGATGACTTTGATTCTTTTGAGTATAATATTTACCCAGACGGGTGATAGCAGGATTATGGTAGTTCTAGTTTTATTTTTTTGTAAAATCTCTATACTGATTTCCAGTTTCTTAGATTTTTTTTGTCAGTCATGGAGCTTGAACTCAGGGCCTGGGCACTGGTCCCTGAGCTTTTTTGCTGCTCCACTTGTGGTTTTCTGGTCATTAATTGGAGATAAGAGTCTCTTGGACTTTTCTCCCCAGGTTGGCTTTGAACTGTGATCCTCTGATCTCAACCTTCTGAATAGCTAGGATTACTGGCATGAGACCAGTGCCCAGCTCCGAGTTTTCTTAATTATATGATTTTTATCACTAATCATTGACTAAAGGTCAGTAAGAAGATGTTCATGTTTATTAATTTTTCAGTGGAACAAATGGTTATTACTTAGGCTAAGGGAAAACTTTTACTTTTTTAAAAATAAAATCGAAGAAATAAAATTATAGAGTCTGATGAGAGATATGTATGTCTGAGGCATGTGCATACTATTAGTTTTACTTGGGGAAGTCTTGGTGTTTTCAGGAAATGTGGCAGGAGACAAACCTTTGCAGTTTCTTTAGAGAAATATTTTTAGATTTTGTTATAAAAAAAGCTGTAGTAAAACTATTGTTAAAGATTTCTTTTAAAAAATGAGAGTTGTGTAGGTACCATTGGAATTTGAAATATTAATGTGGCCTTATGTATCTTAAATGTATGTCTGTGATGCCCAGCTACAGTGTTTTAATGTAATAACCAAGTGATATTTC
>NW_025960024.1:0-6591 GCF_023159225.1 Perognathus longimembris pacificus | reverse complement strand
GACCGATGGGGACCCCGGTGTTGGCTCAGGCCTTGGGGGGGCGGACTCGCGCCCCCACCCACTGCTGGGGACGAGGTCTGGGGTGCTCCGATGCCAGGGTGAGGAAGCCCGCGCCGCCCGCCCTGGACTGGGGAGGAAGGCGGGATTTGGGTCCTGACTCAGGCAAACACTTCTGGGAAGTGTGGGGTCAGGTGTTTCAGGGCACTGTGCCTGCGTTGCCTGTGTGGGCGTGGGGGCCTGAGTGTGCGCGCGCACGTGCATGCGTGTGTGTCCACAGGGCTTCCTGGGTCCCTGTCCGGCCAGCCCAGACCCAGCCTATGCCGGTAGCAGCTCGGGGGGGGGTCCCCCATTTCTGTCTCGGTATGGGCCCACCCCCACCTCCAAGTGGGGTCCAGCCTCAAAGTGGCTGAGGCTGGCTTTGAACTTGGTCCTAGCTGGCTGTCCCGGGGAGACAGAGCACCTTCCCCATTCCTGGTGCCTCTGTCCTGGCCCCCCGGTCCCGGGCAGCACCCCCAGTGATCCACGGGGGCACGCGGGGCCTGCATGCCACAGGTGTCAGTTACATAAGTGTTTGCTCTGCTATTATTTTCTGCCGGCTGCTGGCGTCTGGTACCCCAGCTTGCGCGCGGCGTGTGCGGGAGCGCCTGCTGCCGTTTGCTCACCCAGGCCGTCCCCGCTCGAGCCCCCGAGGCCGCCCGGAGGTGGGTGCGGCGGCCTCCTCCGCCCCGGGCAGCGGCGGCGGGCAGGTCCGGGTGGCTGGGAAGCTGGATCGGCCTCCCCTTGCTCTGAGCAGCTCAGAGGTGCCAGGCGACAGAGCGGACCAGCTCGCCGGGGCCTGGGGCCTCTGGGGCCGCGGCTGGGACTGGGCTGGGGGGGGGGGGCGCACGTGCAGGCCCGGGGTGCAGCTCCAGGCCTGGGGCTTGTCTGGCAGGTCCAGGGGCCCCTGGGACGCGGTCCCGGCCTTTCCTGGAGGAGTGGGGATGGATGGGGGGGGGTGGTTGGGGGGTGCTGCCTTCTGACCTCTGCACTCTCTCACCCCCAGCCCCGGGCCTCGCCATTTCCCAGAGGTCAGCGCGGGGTTACAGAGGCAAGGCTTCTGCTCCAGGCTGGGGCTCCAAGGAGAGTTTTGGGGTGTGAAACTGGCTTCCGACCCTGCCTCTCCCCAGCCCTGGCCTTCCTGGGTGACCCCGGGGCCCGGCTGCCCTGGAGCCTGGCTGGGAGCAGAAGGGCTGATCTGCATGGCCGGGGGGGGGGGGCAGGAGGACCCAGGAGACGTCACAGGCGGGGTGACCCCCCACGGGGCGCCCCCAGACATGACAGTATTCCATCATCCATGCGGAGTGGGCTTCTCCCCGAGCTGCCCGCTTCCTCCCGCCCAGGCCCGGCGGCCCCCCGAAGCCCGGGCTGGGGCGGGCGGGGAGGCGGAGCCCGGGGCCCTGACCGCGTGTCCCCCCCCCCCAGGGCCCGGGCCTTGCTCACCTGCGGAACGGGCTCGACGCCCATCCTGTCACCTGCCTTCCCCCCAGGACAGCGCCCCAAGGCCAAGCCCGACAGGGCCCCCGCACCCCAGCTCCTCTTCCTTTGTCTGACTAAACGTGTGCTGGGGGGGGGTGACCAGGAGGGAGGGACACCAGGTATTCAGGGCGGGTGGGGGGGGGGCAGGGGCTCCCCTGGCCAGGGAGGCTGAGTGGGGAGGAGGGGGAGGTTTGCTGAGCACCCCGCTGCTCCCAGGACTTCATCGCTCACCAGGGGCCGGGAGCACCTCCCACACGGGGAAACTGAGGCACGGAGGTGGCACCGGAGCCACGGAGGCGCCTGCCTGGGGTGGGGGGGACCGGGGGCGGGAAGGCAGGGCCTGGCGGGGCCCGGGCCCTTGGGTGTGCGAAGCCTTCGTCCGGCTGACAGGCCGCGGGCTCTGCCGCGCAAGTCCTTGGCTCCGAGAGCCCCAGAGAGGGATTTGAACCCGGGGCCGTCGGTGCCCTGGGCTTGGGCACCTCTCTGCCGTCCAGGCTGCACGTGGCGGGGGGAGGGGGCAGGCGGCGGATCTGAGCCTCGTGGAGGAGGAGGGGGAGCGGGGTGGGGGGGACGCGGGGAGGCCGGGCCAGGCCGGGAGTGGCGGTGGGGACGGGGCGCGCGCGTCCCCGTCGGGGCCTGGCACGCGGCGCGTCCTCGATGAGCGCGTGGACGGCGGCGCGGCCCCGGGCGGGGGGGGGGGGGAGCGGAGTCCGTGGGTGACCTGACCCAGGGCCCGAGGCGGCGCGGCCCTGCCAGGCAGGAAGAGGGGCCGGGGAGCCAGGCCGGGCGCCAAGGGAGGGAGAGGTCCCCCCCCCCCGGGGAAGCCGGGACTGCAGGGCAGAGGGCGCCCGCCGGGCGTGGGCTGGTGCGGAGGCCTCCCGGGGGCCTCTGGGACGGGGGGGGGGGGGCGGGCAGGAAGGCCCCCCAGGGGTGCTGTCTTTTTACTTGATTTCCCAAGGGACGCGTGGACCCAGGCAGAGGGTCAGAGCTCAGGGGCAGCGCCCAGGCCCCGAGTTCGAGCCCCCGGTGACGGGCACGCATGCGCACACGCGCAGCAAGAGCCCCCACCGAGGGCGGCCATGGGCGCCGGCATCCCGGTACGCAGAAGCGAGCCTGTGAGCTCTGGCGGGGCAGCACCGCGTCCATGACCGCACCTCGCTCTGCCTCAGTTTCCCGGCCTAGCGAGTGGATTCGCACTCGGGCGCCGTGGCCACGGTCAGGGTCATTGCCGACCTCATCAAAGTCCCCGGGACCTTTTGTGGGCCACTGCATACCATGGTGGCAGACAGACAGACCCCCGGGGGGGACGGTTGTGCCCTCACTTCTGTGGGTGTTCTTCTCCCGGTTAGCCAGGAGGTAGGACTTCCGGTCTCAGCCCCGGGGGGGGGGGGGGGGGGGGAGTCCCTCTGCCTTCTTTCTCCTTATCTCTCGCTTATTCCCGCTTCCTGTCTTGGACTCAGAGGTGATGGCCCGGGCTGCGGGCAGCCATCTTGAAGCGTGAGGCAAAGGTTGACACCTAGAAGGCTTTGTCCTTCCCGCGTGTGGTGGGAAATCCAAAGACAAAAGGCCTTTGAGTGCTCCACGGCGGAGGAGCAGCCACACCAAGTCCCTGCCTGCCTTGCTCTGGGCTTGTTTGTGTGAGAGAGAAAGAAATCCCGCTTTTGTTCCGGAGGGCCCGGCGGCTTCCTCGTCGGGCCGGCCGTACTGACACTCGCTCTGGGAGCCGGGGAAGCGCCCTCCGCCAGCCGGTGTGCCAGGGCTCGACTCGCCGTCACGGACGCCGCGCCCCAAGGAGGACGGCCGTTGCCTTCCCTGGAAACCTCAGTGGGCTTCAGGTCAGGCTTGCACCAGGCCCTGGGGACAGAACGCCGCGTCTCAGCTGACCTCAGCCCCGCACCCCACCGCCCCGACCCAGGGCTCACCCCCCCCTCCCCCGCGTGTGAGCGGCCCTGTGGGGACCACATGCCCCGGGCCACCCCGAATGACCCCTGGGCCGCGCGGCGGCTGGCACCTGCTGCCCCCCGAGCCCGGGCCTGCCAGGGCCGCTGACCTCACCGCGGGCGGCCCCGCGGGCAGGGAGCCGGCCCGGCCAGCTTGTATTTTTATAGCCGTCACCAGATCCCTGCCCGGCCCGGCCGCCCTGGCAGAGCCCGGCCTGTGGGGGAGAGAGCACGGGGCGCGGGCACCGCCGCCCTCCTCCCGGCCTCCAGCCCGCGCTCCCCCGCGCGGCCCGCCCGCCTCCGGCGCCGGGGTCCCCTCTGCTCCCCACGGCGGCGCCGCTCCATCCATCCATCCGCCCCCCGGGGGCGCACGCCGCCGCCAGGCCTGGCCGGCCTCCCGGTGCAGTCGCCGCCCTCCCGAGCCTGGCTTCCTGTGAGTGCGTGGTGCTGGATTTGAACTCGGGACCTTGCTCTGGCTAGGCAGGCGCTCTGCCGCCGGAGCCACGTGGGCTCCTCTCCTCCCAGCCCCCATCCCCGTCACCCTCGGCCCCCGTGGGGGTGACTGGGGCCCCCGACAGCGGCCGCTCAGCGCATGGGAGCCGCGGGGCCCAGCCCGCCGCCAGCTTCTCCGCGTGCGCAGCGCGGGACCGCGTCTTCCTAGCTTAACGGGGGGGGGGGGGGGGGGGGGGGACTGAGGCCGCCATGGCTCATCCACTCCGAGGTGCGGACGCTCCGGGCTCGGCCACTGGGAGCCCCGGCGCCCCAATTTCTTCTGGGCACAGAGCCCCCGAGAGCTCGGGACCCTCCGCAGCAGACACCCCGACTCAAGGACCAGAGAGCAAGAACCAGGCCCCTGGGGCGCACACCGGACCCCCCAGCTACCCGGGAGCCTGGGATCCGAGACGGCAGTTCAAAGCCAGCCCGGCAGGGAAAGTCCGTGAGACTCCAGTTAACGGCTGAAAAGTGGGGGATGGGGGGCTAGCCTTAGAAGTAAAGGCTCAGGGTCAGTGTCCGGGCCCTGAGTTCAAGCCCCAGTTAGGGAACAACAAGCAAACAACAAAGAAAGAAAGGTGGGGCGCCGGTGGCTCCGCCTGGCATCCTGGCTCCTCAGGAGGCTGAGACCCGAGGATGGAGGTTCAAAGCCAGCCCGGGCAGGGAAAGTCCGTGAGACTCTCATCCCCGATGAACCTCCAGAAAACCGGAAGTGGAGCTGTGGCTCAAAGTGGTGGAGCGCCAGCTCAGCGCTGCAGAGCTCAGGGACCGCCCCAGGCCGTGAGTTCGAGTCCCCGTACGGGAACAACGACGACAACAACACGGAAAGGAGGAAAGAGGAAGGAAGACGGCGCCCTGGCTTCCTGGGAAGCTCCTCCTGGCAGAAAACGGGGATCCGCCATCTGGGCCCTGGGGGTTCACCACGCGAGGTCGCAGCGCCCTGGGACCCCTTCTTGGGCCCCCCCCCACCAGACGCTGGGCCCTTGTGTGCGGGCGTGGGGCCGCGGGCGGGCGGGCGGGGCCTCGTCCCCTCCACCAGCACGCACGCGGGGTGAGGCCCGTCCTCTGGGGCTCCGCGCGTCTGCCCCTCGTCTGTCTGTCTGTCCGTCCGGGGCCCCGGGGCAGGGAGTGTTGGTGCCAGGTCACACCGTCCTTGGGGATCCGGTGAGGGTGGGGACGAGTCACAGCCCGCGTCACCTCAGGGACACCCCAGAGGCGAGGCGTCACCCCAGCCCGCTGGCACTGCGGGGCAGGAGGGGGCAGGAGGGGCCTGGGGGAGCAGCCAGGCACGGGGGGGGGGGGTTGCGATGAGGGTCCTGAACTTGAACCTAGTATTTGGGGGTGATGGGGGTCAGGAAACACCCCGCAGAGGTTAGGACAAGCCTGGGATCGCGGTTCCGGGCGACTCTCAATAACCCAGGCAAAGATGCCGGGAGGAGGCCGAGGATGGTAACGTGGCCACCCGTTCCGTGGAATACTATGCAGCCCTGACTCGGAGTGAACGGAAGGCACTGTGCCCAGAGGAGCCGTCAGCGGTCAACGCCGCTCGCTGCTGTCCCCGCACCGAGGGGGACCAAGCCGGGGACCCCCGCCCCGCCCCGCGGCGGAGGCGTCTGCAGGCCTTGGCCGGAGTGCGGTCCCGTGGATTCCCGAAGACGCTGCCCGCGACACACAGCGCAGGGGAGGCGTCAGGTCCTGGCGGCTGAGGCGCCCGGTGGGGAACCGGGGACCCCCCAAAACGACCGCAGCGCGCGCAGGGGAGCGAGGGCCGGGCCTGGTGGCGCCCGCCTGTGGTCCCGGCACGGGAGGCGCCTGGGCGGGGGGTGACGGGGCCGCGGGGTGGGCGGGGGGTGGGCGGCGGGTGGGGGGCCCGGGGCCGGGGCCGCGTCGGAGGCCGGGCGGCGCCCCAGGCCGGTGGTGCCACCCTCGCGCGGCTCCGGGCGGGGGCGGGGCGCGGCGGGCGGAGGTTGGCGGGCGCAGCCGCCCGGCCTGGGGCCCCCGCCAAGCGCGGCGCCGCTGCCAGCCCAGCCTTTGCCTTCCTTCCCGGGCCGCTGCGTGGGCTCCGGGGCCCGGCCACGGCCCGCCTCGTCCGGCGGGGCTCCACGGCCGGGAGCCGGAGCTGAGCGGAGCCCCGACGGGGCGGACGCGCGCGGAGCCCCGGAGACGGCGCCAGGGGGGCGCCCGGGAACCTTCTAGACCACGGCCGAGGCCACCGCGGCGGGAGGAGCTCGCCCTGCGCCTCCGGGGCCGCCGGACGGGGGTGGCCCGGCGCACGGGCGGCGCAGCGAGTTCTAGACCAGGCCCCGCCACACAGCCTTCCTGCCGCACAACCAGAGCCAGAGGGAGACCAAAGGGGGGGGGAGGGAGGAGGGGGGAGGGGAGGGGATGGGGAGGAGGAGGGGGAGGAGGAGGAGGGGGCGGAGGATGGGGAGGAGAGGGGGGAGGGAAGGAGGAGGAGGAGGGGAAGAGGGGGGGCGGGGGAAGGGGAGGAGGGGGACGGGGAGGAGAGGGGGAGGAGGGCGCGGGGCGTGGTGGAAGGCGGGGGTCAGGAGGCTTGGGCTGCCCCTGGGCTCGTCTCCATCCCGTCGGTGTTGCTCCCCGGCCCCCGGGGTCTGGCCTGAGCCCCCGACCTCCGCGCCGCCCT
>NW_025960023.1:0-37128 GCF_023159225.1 Perognathus longimembris pacificus | reverse complement strand
ACCTTCTGATAATAAAAACAGCTGGAGCTTGTTAAGGTAATTACACAGGGGAAATGATAATGTACTGGGAACAATTCAGAAGAATCTGATTTGTGGTGAGGGGAGAGAGATAAAAGCTCATTTAGGAACGACATGAACATGATGTGTAGGTAGCTGTTTATCAGTAAATATCTCCACTGAGATTAAGAAAAACAGTAGCTTAATAAATTAAGTACTTAATGGTATGGTTACTGTACTGGTAACTCCCCAAAAGAATCTGGATTGTGGTGAGGGAACAGAGAAAAAAGCTCATTTAGGACCTGCACTTACGAAGGGGGTATTCATTTGTATATCAGGGAGTAAACCTTCTGAGAATAAAAACAGCTGGAGCTTGTTAAGGTAATTACACAGGGGAAAGGATAATGTGCTGGGAACTCCTAAGAAGAATCTGATTTGTCGTGAGGGGAGAGAGATAAAAGCTCATTTAGGAACGACATGAACATGCTGCGTAGGTAGCTGTTTATCAGTAAATATCCCCACTGAGATTAAGAAAAGCAGTAGCTTAATAAATTAAGTACTTCCTGGTAAGGTTACTGTACTGGTAACTCCCCAAAAGAATCTGGATTGCGGTGAGGGAACAGAGAAAAAAGGTCATTTAGGACCTGCACTTACGAAGGGGGTAGGCAGCTGTATATCAGGGAGTAAACCTTCTGAGAATAAAAACAGCTGGAGCTTGTTAAGGTAATTACACAGGGGAAAGGATAATGTACTGGGAACTCCTCAGAAGAATCTGATTTGTGGTGAGGGGAGAGAGATAAAAGCTCATTTAGGAACGACATGAACATGCTGCGTACGTAGCTGTTTATCAGTAAATATCTCCACTGTGATTAAGAAAAGCAGTAGCTTAATAAATTAAGTACTTCCTGGTATGGTTACTGTACTGGTAACTCCCCAAAGAATCTGGATTGTGGTGAGGTAACAGAGAAAAACGCTCATTTAGGACCTGCACTTACGAAGGGGGTAGGCAGCTGTATATCAGAGAGTAAAGTTTCTGAGAATAAAAACAGCTGGAGCTTGTTAAGGTAATTACACATTGGAAAGGATAATGTACTGGGAACTCCTCAGAAGAATCTTATTTGTGGTGAGGGGAGAGAGATAAAAGCTCATTTAGCAACGACATGAACGTGCTGCGTAGGTAGCTGTTTATCAGTAAATATCTCCACTGAGATTAAGAAAAGCAGTAGATTAATAAATTAAGTACTTCCTGGTATGGATACTGTACTGGTAACTCACCAAAAGAATCTGGGTTGTGGTGAGGGAACAGAGAAAAAAGCTCATTTAGGACCTGCACTTACGAAGGGGGTAGGCAGCTGTATATCAGGGAGTAAACCTTCTGAGAATAAAAACAGCTGGAGCTTGTTAAGGTAATTACACAGGGGAAAGGATAATGTACTGGGAACAATTCAGAAGAATCTGATTTGTGGTGAGGGGAGAGAGATAAAAGCTCATTTAGGAACGACATGAACATGCTGCATAGGTAGCTGTTAATCAGTAAATATCTCCACTGAGATTAAGAAAAGCAGTAGCTTAATAAATTAAGTACTTCCTGGTATGGTTATTGTACTGGTCACTCCACAAAAGAATCTGGATTGTGGTGAGGAACAGAGAAAAAAGCTCATTTAGGACCTACACTTACGAAGGGGGTAGGCAGCTGTATATCAGGGAATAAACCTTCTGAGAATAAAAACAGCTGGAGCTTGTTAAGGTAATTACACAGGGGAAAGGATAATGTACTGGCAACTCCTCAGAAGAATCTGATTTGTGGTGAGGCGAGAGAGATAAAAGCTCATTTAGGAACGACATGAACATGCTGCGTAGGTAGCTGTTTATCAGTAAATATCTCCACTGAGATTAAGAAAAGCAGTAGCTTAATAAATTAAGTACTTCCTGGTATGGTTACTGTACTGGTAACTCCCCAAAAGAATCTGGATTGTGGTGAGGGAACAGAGAAAAAAGCTCATTTAGGACCTGCACTTACGAAGGGGGTAGGCAGCTGTATATCAGGGAGTAAACCTTCTGAGAATAAAAACAGCTGGAGCTTGTTAAGGTAATTACACAGGGGAAAGGATAATGTACTGGGAACTCCTCAGAAGAATCTGATTCGTGGTGAGGGGAGAGAGATAATAGCTCATTTAGGAACGACATGAACATGCTGCATACGTAGCTGTTTATTAGTAAATATCTCCACTGAGATTAAGAAAAGCAGTAGCTTAATAAATTAAGTACTTCCTGGTATGGATACTGTACTGGTCACTCCACAAAAGAATCTGGATTGTGGTGAGGGAACAGAGAAAAAAGCTCAATTAGGACCTACACTTAAGAAGGGGGTGGGCAGCTGTATATCAGGGAGTAAACCTTCTGAGAATAAAAACATGGAGCTTGTTAAGGTACTTACACAGGGGAAAGGATAATGTACTGGGAACTCCTCAGAAGAATCTGATTTGTGGTGAGGGGAGAGAGATAAAAGCTCATTTAGGAACGACATGAACATGCTGCGTAGGTAGCTGTTTATCAGTAATTATCTCCACTGAGATTAAGAAAAGCAGTAGCTTAATAAATTAAGTACTCCCTGGTATGGTTACGGTACTGGTAACTCCCCACAGAATCTGGATTGTGGTGAGGGAACAGAGAAAAAAGTTCATTTAGGACCTGCACATTCGAAGGGGGTAGGCAGCTGTATATCAGAGAGTAAACCGTCTGAGAATAAAAACACCTGGAGCTTGTTAAGGTAATTACACAGGGGAAAGAATAATGTACTGGGAACTCCTCAGAAGAATCTGATTTGTGGTGAGGGGAGAGTGATAAAAGCTCATTTAGGAACGACATGAACATGCTGCGTACGTAGCTGTTTATCAGTAAATATCTCCACTGAGATTAAGAAAAGCAGTAGCTTAATAAATTAAGTACTTCCTGGTATGATTACTGTACTGCTAACTCCCCAAAAGAATCTGGATTGTGGTGCGGGAACAGAGAAAAAACTCATCTAGGACCTGCACTTACGAAGGTGGTAGGCAGCTGTATATCAGGGAGTAAACCTTCTGAGAATAAAAACAGCTGGAGCTTTTTAAGGTAATTACACAGGGGAAAGGATAATGTACTGGGAACTCCTCAGAAGAATCTGATTTGTGGTGAGGGGAGAGAGATAAAAGCTCATTTAGGACCTGCACTTACGAAGGGGGTAGGCAGCTGTATATCAGGGAGTAAACCTTCTGAGAATAAAAACAGCTGGAGCTTGTTAAGGTAATTACACAGGAGAAAGGAAAATGTACTGGGAACAATTCAGAAGAATCAGATTTGTGGTGAGGGGAGAGAGATAAAAGCTCAATTAGGGACGACATGAACATGCTGCGTAGGTAGCTGTTTATCAGTAAATATCTCCACTGAGATTAAGAAAAGCAGTAGCTTAATAAATTAAGTAATTCATGGTATGGTTACTGTACTGGTAACTCCACAAAAGAATCTGGATTGTGGTGAGGGAACAGAGAAAAAAGCTCATTTAGGACCTGCACATTCGAATGGGGTAGGCAGCTGTATATCAGGGAGTAAACCTTCTGAGAATAAAAACAGCTAGAGCTTGTTAAGGTAATTACACAGGGGAAAGGATAATGTACTGGAACTCCTCAGAAGAATCTGATTTGTGGTGAGGGGAGAGAGATAAAAGCTCATTTAGGAACGACATGAAAATGCTGCGTACGTAGCTATTTATCAGTAAATATCTCCACTGAGATTAAGAAAACCAGTAGCTTAATAAATTAAGTACTTCCTGGTATGGTTACTGTACTCGTAACTCCCCAAAAGAATCTGGATTGTGGTGAGGGAACAGAGAAAAAAGCTCATTTAGGACCTGCACTTACGATTGGGATAGGCAGCTGTATATCAGGGAGTAAACGTTCTGAGAATAAAAACAGCTGGAGCTTGTTAAGGTAATTACACAGGGGAAAGGATAATGTACTGGGAACTCCTCAGAAGAATCTGATTTGTTGTGAGGGGAGAGAGATAAAAGCTCATTTAGGAACGACATGAACATGCTGCATGGTTGCTGTTTATCAGTAAATATCTCCACTGAGATTAAGAAAAGCAGTAGCTTAATAAATTAAGTACATCCTGGTATGGTTACTGTACTGGTCACTCCAAAAAAGAATCTGGATTGTGGTGAGGGAACAGAGAAAAAAGCACATTTAGGACCTACACTTACGAAGGGGGTAGGCAGCTGTTTATCAGGGAGTAAACCTTCTGAGAATAAAAACAGCTGGAGCTTGTTAAGGTAATTACACAGGGGAAAGGATAATGTACTGGGAACTCCTCAGAAGAATCTGATTTGTGGTGAGGGGAGAGAGATAAAAGCTCATTTAGGAACGACATGAACATGCTGCGTAGGTAGCTGTTTATCAGTAAATATCTCAACTGAGATTAAGAAAAGCAGTAGCTTAATAAATCAAGTAGTTCTTGGTATGGTTACTGTACTGGTGACTCCCCAAAAGAATCTGGATTGTGGTGAGGGA
The DNA here is from genome assembly GCF_023159225.1 of Perognathus longimembris pacificus. Classification (NCBI taxonomy): domain Eukaryota; kingdom Metazoa; phylum Chordata; class Mammalia; order Rodentia; family Heteromyidae; genus Perognathus; species Perognathus longimembris. The sequence continues at coordinate 32,587 of NW_025960023.1, read as the reverse complement.
ACAGAGAAAAAAGCTCATTTAGGACCTGCACTTTCGAAGGTGGGAGGCAGCTGTATATCAGGGAGTAAACCTTCTGAGAATAAAAACAGCTGGAGCTTGTTAAGGTAATTACACAGGGGAAAGGATAATGTACTGGGAAGTCCTCAGAAGAATCTGATTTGTGGTGAGGGGAGAGAGATAAAAGCTCATTTAGGAACGACATGAACATGCTGCGTAGGTAGCTGTTTATCAGTAAATATCCCCACTGAGATTAAGAAAATCAGTAGCTTAATAAATTAAGTACTTCCTGGTAAGGTTACTGTACTGGTAACTCCCCAATAGAATCTGGATTGCGGTGAGGGAACAGAGAAAAAAGGTCATTTAGGACCTGCACTTACGAAGGGGGTAGGCAGCTGTATATCAGGGAGTAAAACTTCTGAGAATAAAAACAGCTGGAAATTGTTAAGGTAATTACACAGGGGAAAGGATAATGTACTGGGAACTCCTCAGAAGAATCTGATTTGTGGTGAGGGGAGAGAGATAAAAGCTCATTTAGGAACAACATGAACATGCTGCGTACGTAGGTGTTTATCAGTAAATATCTCCACTGAGATTAAGAAAAGCAGTAGCTTAATAAATTAAGTACTTCCTGGTATGGTTGCTGTACTGGTAACTCCCCAAAAGAATCTGGATTGTGGTGAGGGAACAGAGAAAAAAGCTCATTTAGGACCTGCACTTACGAAGTGGGTAGGCAGCTATATATCAGGGAGTAAACCTTCTGAGAATAAAAACAGCTGGAGCTTGTTAAGGTAATTACACAGGGGAAAGGATAATGTACTGGGAACTCCTCAGAAGAATCTGATTTGTGGTGAGGGGAGAGAGATAAAAGCTCATTTAGGAACGACATAAACATGCTGCGTAAGTAGCTGTTTATAAGTAAATATCTCCACTGAGATTAAGAAAAACAGTAGCTTAATAACTTAAGTTCTTCCTGGTATGGTTTCTGTACTGGTAACTCCCCAAAAGAATCTGGATTGTGGTGAGGGAACAGAGGAAAAAAGCTCATTTAAGACATGCACTTAGGAAGGGGGTAGGCAGCTGTATATCAGGGAGTAAACCTTCTGAGAATAAAAACAGCTGGAGCTTGTTAAGGTAATTACAAAGGGGAAAGGATAATGTACTCGGAACTCCTCAGAAGAATCTGATTTGTGGTGAGGGGAGAGAGATAAAAGCTCATTTAGGAACGACATGAACATGCTGCATAGGTAGCTGTTTATCAGTATATATCTCCACTGAGATTAAGAAAAGCAGTAGCTTAATAAATTAATTACTTCCTGGTATGGTTACTGTACTGGTAACTCCCCAAAAGAATCTGGATTGTGGTGAGGGAACAGAGAAAAAAGCTCATTTAGGACCTGCACTTAGGAAGGGGGTAGGCAGCTGTATATCAGGGAGTAAACCTTCTGAGAATAAAAACAGCTGGAGCTTGTTAAGGTAATTACACAGGGGAAAGGATAATGTACTGGGAACTCCTCAGAAGAATCTGATTTGTGGTGAGGGGAGAGAGATAAAAGCTCATTTAGCAACGACATGAACGTGCTGCGTAGGTAGCTGTTTATCAGTAAATATCTCCACTGAGATTAAGAAAAGCAGTAGATTAATAAATTAAGTACTTCCTGGTATGGATACTGTACTGGTAACTCACCAAAAGAATCTGGGTTGTGGTGAGGGAACAGAGAAAAAAGCTCATTTAGGACCTGCACTTACGAAGGGGGTAGGCAGCTGTATATCAGGGAGTAAACCTTCTGAGAATAAAAACAGCTGGAGCTTGTTAAGGTAATTACACAGGGGAAAGGATAATGTACTGGGAACAATTCAGAAGAATCTGATTTGTGGTGAGGGGAGAGAGATAAAAGCTCATTTAGGAACGACATGAACATGCTGCATAGGTAGCTGTTTATCAGTAAATATCTCCACTGAGATTAAGAAAAGCAGTAGCTTAATAAATTAAGTACTTCCTGGTATGATTACTGTACTGCTAACTCCCCAAAAGAATCTGGATTGTGGTGCGGGAACAGAGAAAAAACTCATCTAGGACCTGCACTTACGAAGGTGGTAGGCAGCTGTATATCAGGGAGTAAACCTTCTGAGAATAAAAACAGCTGGAGCTTTTTAAGGTAATTACACAGGGGAAAGGATAATGTACTGGGAACTCCTCAGAAGAATCTGATTTGTGGTGAGGGGAGAGAGATAAAAGCTCATTTAGGACCTGCACTTACGAAGGGGGTAGGCAGCTGTATATCAGGGAGTAAACCTTCTGAGAATAAAAACAGCTGGAGCTTGTTAAGGTAATTACACAGGAGAAAGGAAAATGTACTGGGAACAATTCAGAAGAATCAGATTTGTGGTGAGGGGAGAGAGATAAAAGCTCAATTAGGGACGACATGAACATGCTGCGTAGGTAGCTGTTTATCAGTAAATATCTCCACTGAGATTAAGAAAAGCAGTAGCTTAATAAATTAAGTACTTCATGGTATGGTTACTGTACTGGTAACTCCACAAAAGAATCTGGATTGTGGTGAGGGAACAGAGAAAAAAGCTCATTTAGGACCTGCACATTCGAATGGGGTAGGCAGCTGTATATCAGGGAGTAAACCTTCTGAGAATAAAAACAGCTAGAGCTTGTTAAGGTAATTACACAGGGGAAAGGATAATGTACTGGGAACTCCTCAGAAGAATCTGATTTGTGGTGAGGGGAGAGAGATAAAAGCTCATTTAGGAACGACATGAAAATGCTGCGTACGTAGCTATTTATCAGTAAATATCTCCACTGAGATTAAGAAAAGCAGTAGCTTAATAAATTAAGTACTTCCTGGTATGGTTACTGTACTCGTAACTCCCCAAAAGAATCTGGATTGTGGTGAGGGAACAGAGAAAAAAGCTCATTTAGGACCTGCACTTACGATTGGGATAGGCAGCTGTATATCAGGGAGTAAACGTTCTGAGAATAAAAACAGCTGGAGCTTGTTAAGGTAATTACACAGGGGAAAGGATAATGTACTGGGAACTCCTCAGAAGAATCTGATTTGTTGTGAGGGGAGAGAGATAAAAGCTCATTTAGGAACGACATGAACATGCTGCATGGTTGCTGTTTATCAGTAAATATCTCCACTGAGATTAAGAAAAGCAGTAGCTTAATAAATTAAGTACATCCTGGTATGGTTACTGTACTGGTCACTCCAAAAAAGAATCTGGATTGTGGTGAGGGAACAGAGAAAAAAGCACATTTAGGACCTACACTTACGAAGGGGGTAGGCAGCTGTTTATCAGGGAGTAAACCTTCTGAGAATAAAAACAGCTGGAGCTTGTTAAGGTAATTACACAGGGGAAAGGATAATGTACTGGGAACTCCTCAGAAGAATCTGATTTGTGGTGAGGGGAGAGAGATAAAAGCTCATTTAGGAACGACATGAACATGCTGCGTAGGTAGCTGTTTATCAGTAAATATCTCAACTGAGATTAAGAAAAGCAGTAGCTTAATAAATCAAGTAGTTCCTGGTATGGTTACTGTACTGGTGACTCCCCAAAAGAATCTGGATTGTGGTGAGGGAACAGAGAAAAAAGCTCATTTAGGACCTGCACTTTCGAAGGTGGGAGGCAGCTGTATATCAGGGAGTAAACCTTCTGAGAATAAAAACAGCTGGAGCTTGTTAAGGTAATTACACAGGGGAAAGGATAATGTACTGGGAAGTCCTCAGAAGAATCTGATTTGTGGTGAGGGGAGAGAGATAAAAGCTCATTTAGGAACGACATGAACATGCTGCGTAGGTAGCTGTTTATCAGTAAATATCCCCACTGAGATTAAGAAAATCAGTAGCTTAATAAATTAAGTACTTCCTGGTAAGGTTACTGTACTGGTAACTCCCCAATAGAATCTGGATTGCGGTGAGGGAACAGAGAAAAAAGGTCATTTAGGACCTGCACTTACGAAGGGGGTAGGCAGCTGTATATCAGGGAGTAAAACTTCTGAGAATAAAAACAGCTGGAACTTGTTAAGGTAATTACACAGGGGAAAGGATAATGTACTGGGAACTCCTCAGAAGAATCTGATTTGTGGTGAGGGGAGAGAGATAAAAGCTCATTTAGGAACAACATGAACATGCTGCGTACGTAGGTGTTTATCAGTAAATATCTCCACTGAGATTAAGAAAAGCAGTAGCTTAATAAATTAAGTACTTCCTGGTATGGTTGCTGTACTGGTAACTCCCCAAAAGAATCTGGATTGTGGTGAGGGAACAGAGAAAAAAGCTCATTTAGGACCTGCACTTACGAAGTGGGTAGGCAGCTATATATCAGGGAGTAAACCTTCTGAGAATAAAAACAGCTGGAGCTTGTTAAGGTAATTACACAGGGGAAAGGATAATGTACTGGGAACTCCTCAGAAGAATCTGATTTGTGGTGAGGGGAGAGAGATAAAAGCTCATTTAGGAACGACATAAACATGCTGCGTAAGTAGCTGTTTATAAGTAAATATCTCCACTGAGATTAAGAAAAACAGTAGCTTAATAACTTAAGTTCTTCCTGGTATGGTTTCTGTACTGGTAACTCCCCAAAAGAATCTGGATTGTGGTGAGGGAACAGAGGAAAAAAGCTCATTTAAGACATGCACTTAGGAAGGGGGTAGGCAGCTGTATATCAGGGAGTAAACCTTCTGAGAATAAAAACAGCTGGAGCTTGTTAAGGTAATTACAAAGGGGAAAGGATAATGTACTCGGAACTCCTCAGAAGAATCTGATTTGTGGTGAGGGGAGAGAGATAAAAGCTCATTTAGGAACGACATGAACATGCTGCATAGGTAGCTGTTTATCAGTATATATCTCCACTGAGATTAAGAAAAGCAGTAGCTTAATAAATTAATTACTTCCTGGTATGGTTACTGTACTGGTAACTCCCCAAAAGAATCTGGATTGTGGTGAGGGAACAGAGAAAAAAGCTCATTTAGGACCTGCACTTAGGAAGGGGGTAGGCAGCTGTATATCAGGGAGTAAACCTTCTGAGAATAAAAACAGCTGGAGCTTGTTAAGGTAATTACACAGGGGAAAGGATAATGTACTGGGAACTCCTCAGAAGAATCTGATTTGTGGTGAGGGGAGAGAGATAAAAGCTCATTTAGCAACGACATGAACGTGCTGCGTAGGTAGCTGTTTATCAGTAAATATCTCCACTGAGATTAAGAAAAGCAGTAGATTAATAAATTAAGTACTTCCTGGTATGGATACTGTACTGGTAACTCACCAAAAGAATCTGGGTTGTGGTGAGGGAACAGAGAAAAAAGCTCATTTAGGACCTGCACTTACGAAGGGGGTAGGCAGCTGTATATCAGGGAGTAAACCTTCTGAGAATAAAAACAGCTGGAGCTTGTTAAGGTAATTACACAGGGGAAAGGATAATGTACTGGGAACAATTCAGAAGAATCTGATTTGTGGTGAGGGGAGAGAGATAAAAGCTCATTTAGGAACGACATGAACATGCTGCATAGGTAGCTGTTTATCAGTAAATATCTCCACTGAGATTAAGAAAAGCAGTAGCTTAATAAATTAAGTACTTCCTGGTATGGTTATTGTACTGGTCACTCCACAAAAGAATCTGGATTGTGGTGAGGAACAGAGAAAAAAGCTCATTTAGACCTACACTTACGAAGGGGGTAGGCAGCTGTATATCAGGGAATAAACCTTCTGAGAATAAAAACAGCTGGAGCTTGTTAAGGTAATTACACAGGGGAAAGGATAATGTACTGGCAACTCCTCAGAAGAATCTGATTTGTGGTGAGGGGAGAGAGATAAAAGCTCATTTAGGAACGACATGAACATGCTGCGTAGGTAGCTGTTTATCAGTAAATATCTCCACTGAGATTAAGAAAAGCAGTAGCTTAATAAATTAAGTACTTCCTGGTATGGTTACTGTACTGGTAACTCCCCAAAAGAATCTGGATTGTGGTGAGGGAACAGAGAAAAAAGCTCATTTAGGACCTGCACTTACGAAGGGGGTAGGCAGCTGTATATCAGGGAGTAAACCTTCTGAGAATAAAAACAGCTGGAGCTTGTTAAGGTAATTACACAGGGGAAAGGATAATGTACTGGGAACTCCTCAGAAGAATCTGATTCGTGGTGAGGGGAGAGAGATAATAGCTCATTTAGGAACGACATGAACATGCTGCATACGTAGCTGTTTATTAGTAAATATCTCCACTGAGATTAAGAAAAGCAGTAGCTTAATAAATTAAGTACTTCCTGGTATGGATACTGTACTGGTCACTCCACAAAAGAATCTGGATTGTGGTGAGGGAACAGAGAAAAAAGCTCAATTAGGACCTACACTTAAGAAGGGGGTGGGCAGCTGTATATCAGGGAGTAAACCTTCTGAGAATAAAAACATCAGGAGCTTGTTAAAGTACTTACACAGGGGAAAGGATAATGTACTGGGAACTCCTCAGAAGAATCTGATTTGTGGTGAGGGGAGAGAGATAAAAGCTCATTTAGGAACGACATGAACATGCTGCGTAGGTAGCTGTTTATCAGTAATTATCTCCACTGAGATTAAGAAAAGCAGTAGCTTAATAAATTAAGTACTCCCTGGTATGGTTACGGTACTGGTAACTCCCCACAGAATCTGGATTGTGGTGAGGGAACAGAGAAAAAAGTTCATTTAGGACCTGCACATTCGAAGGGGGTAGGCAGCTGTATATCAGAGAGTAAACCGTCTGAGAATAAAAACACCTGGAGCTTGTTAAGGTAATTACACAGGGGAAAGAATAATGTACTGGGAACTCCTCAGAAGAATCTGATTTGTGGTGAGGGGAGAGTGATAAAAGCTCATTTAGGAACGACATGAACATGCTGCGTACGTAGCTGTGTATCAGTAAATATCTCCACTGAGATTAAGAAAAGCAGTAGCTTAATAAATTAAGTACTTCCTGGTATGATTACTGTACTGCTAACTCCCCAAAAGAATCTGGATTGTGGTGCGGGAACAGAGAAAAAACTCATCTAGGACCTGCACTTACGAAGGTGGTAGGCAGCTGTATATCAGGGAGTAAACCTTCTGAGAATAAAAACAGCTGGAGCTTTTTAAGGTAATTACACAGGGGAAAGGATAATGTACTGGGAACTCCTCAGAAGAATCTGATTTGTGGTGAGGGGAGAGAGATAAAAGCTCATTTAGGACCTGCACTTACGAAGGGGGTAGGCAGCTGTATATCAGGGAGTAAACCTTCTGAGAATAAAAACAGCTGGAGCTTGTTAAGGTAATTACACAGGAGAAAGGAAAATGTACTGGGAACAATTCAGAAGAATCAGATTTGTGGTGAGGGGAGAGAGATAAAAGCTCATTTAGGGACGACATGAACATGCTGCGTAGGTAGCTGTTTATCAGTAAATATCTCCACTGAGATTAAGAAAAGCAGTAGCTTAATAAATTAAGTACTTCATGGTATGGTTACTGTACTGGTAACTCCCCAAAAGAATCTGGATTGTGGTGAGGGAACAGAGAAAAAAGCTCATTTAGGACCTGCACATTCGAATGGGGTAGGCAGCTGTATATCAGGGAGTAAACCTTCTGAGAATAAAAACAGCTAGAGCTTGTTAAGGTAATTACACAGGGGAAAGGATAATGTACTGGGAACTCCTCAGAAGAATCTGATTTGTGGTGAGGGGAGAGAGATAAAAGCTCATTTAGGAACGACATGAAAATGCTGCGTACGTAGCTATTTATCAGTAAATATCTCCACTGAGATTAAGAAAAGCAATAGCTTAATAAATTAAGTACTTCCTGGTATGGTTACTGTACTCGTAACTCCCCAAAAGAATCTGGATTGTGGTGAGGGAACAGAGAAAAAAGCTCATTTAGGACCTGCACTTACGATTGGGATAGGCAGCTGTATATCAGGGAGTAAACGTTCTGAGAATAAAAACAGCTGGAGCTTGTTAAGGTAATTACACAGGGGAAAGGATAATGTACTGGGAACTCCTCAGAAGAATCTGATTTGTTGTGAGGGGAGAGAGATAAAAGCTCATTTAGGAACGACATGAACATGCTGCATGGTTGCTGTTTATCAGTAAATATCTCCACTGAGATTAAGAAAAGCAGTAGCTTAATAAATTAAGTACATCCTGGTATGGTTACTGTACTGGTCACTCCAAAAAAGAATCTGGATTGTGGTGGAGGAACAGAGAAAAAAGCTCATTTAGGACCTGCACTTACGAATGGGGTAGGCAGCTGTATATCAGGGAGTAAACCTTCTGCGAATAAAAACAGCTGGATCTTGTTAAGGTAATTACACAGGGGAAAGGATAATGTACTGGGAACTCCTCAGAAGAATCTGATTTGTGGTGAGGGGAGAGAAAAAAAGCTCATTTAGGAACGACATGAACATGCTGCGTAGGTAGCTGTTTATCAGTAAATATCTCCACTGAGATTAAGAAAAGCAGTAGCTTAATAATTTAAGTACTTCCTGGTATGGTTACTGTACTGGTAACTCCCCAAAGAATCTGGATTGTGGTGAGGGAACAGAGAAAAAAGCTCATTTAGGACCTGCACTTTTGAAGGGGCTAGGCAGCTGTATATCAGGGAGTAAACCTTCTGAGAATAAAAACAGCTGGAGCTTGTTAAGGTAATTACACAGGGGAAAGGATAATGTACTGGGAACCCCTCAGAAGAATCTGATTTGTGGTGAGGGGAGAGAGATAAAAGCTCATTTAGGAACGACATGAACATGCTGGGTACGTAGCTGTTTATCAGTAAATATCTCCACTGAGATTAAGAAAAGCAGTAGCTTAATAAATTAAGTACTTCCTGGTATGGTTACTGTACTGGTAACTCCCCAAAAGAATCTGGATTGTGGTGAGGGAACAGAGAAAAAAGCTCATTTAGGACCTGCACTTTCGAAGGGGGTAGGCAGCTGTATATCAGGGAGTAAACCTTCTGAGAATAAAAACAGCTGGAGCTTGTTAAGGTAATTACACAGGGGAAAGGATAATGTACTGGGCACTCCTCAGAAGAATCTGATTTGTGGTGAGGGGAGAGAGATAAAAGCTCATTTAGGAACGACATGAACATGCTGCGTAGGTAGCTGTTTATCAGTAAATATCTCCACTGAGATTAAGAAAAGCAGTAGCTTAATAAATTAAGTACTTCCTGGTATTGTTACTGTACTGGTAACTCCCCAAAAGAATCTGGATTGTGGTGAGGGAACAGAGAAAAAAGCTCATTTAGGACCTGCACTTACGAATGGGGTAGGCAGCTGTATATCAGGAAGTAAACCTTCTGCGAATAAAAACACCTGGAGCTTGTTAAGGTAATTACAGAGGGGAAAGGATACTGTACTGGGAACAATTCAGAAGAATCTGATTTGTGGTGAGGGGAGAGAGATAAAAGCTCATTTAGGAACGACATGAACATGCTGCGTAGGTAGCTGTTTATCAGTAAATATCTCCACTGAGATTAAGAAAAGCAGTAGCTTAATAAATTAAGTACTTCCTGGTATGGTTACTGTACTGGTAACTCCCCAATAGAATCTGGATTGTGGTGAGGGAACAGAGAAAAAAGCTCATTTAGGACCTGCACTTACGAAGGGGGTATTCATTTGTATATCAGGGAGTAAACCTTCTGAGAATAAAAACAGCTGGAGCTTGTTAAGGTAATTACACAGGGGAAAGGATAATGTGCTGGGAACTCCTAAGAAGAATCTGATTTGTCGTGAGGGGAGAGAGATAAAAGCTCATTTAGGAACGACATGAACATGCTGTGTAGGTAGCTGTTTATCAGTAAATATCCCCACTGAGATTAAGAAAAGCAGTAGCTTAATAAATTAAGTACTTCCTGGTAAGGTTACTGTACTGGTAACTCCCCAAAAGAATCTGGATTGCGGTGAGGGAACAGAGAAAAAAGGTCATTTAGGACCTGCACTTACGAAGGGGGTAGGCAGCTGTATATCAGGGAGTAAACCTTCTGAGAATAAAAACAGCTGGAGCTTGTTAAGGTAATTACACAGGGGAAAGGATAATGTACTGGGAACTCCTCAGAAGAATCTGATTTGTGGTGAGGGGAGAGAGATAAAAGCTCATTTAGGAACGACATGAACATGCTGCGTACGTAGCTGTTTATCAGTAAATATCTCCACTGTGATTAAGAAAAGCAGTAGCTTAATAAATTAAGTACTTCCTGGTATGGTTACTGTACTGGTAACTCCCCAAAGAATCTGGATTGTGGTGAGGTAACAGAGAAAAACGCTCATTTAGGACCTGCACTTACGAAGGGGGTAGGCAGCTGTATATCAGAGAGTAAAGTTTCTGAGAATAAAAACAGCTGGAGCTTGTTAAGGTAATTACACATTGGAAAGGATAATGTACTGGGAACTCCTCAGAAGAATCTTATTTGTGGTGAGGGGAGAGAGATAAAAGCTCATTTAGCAACGACATGAACGTGCTGCGTAGGTAGCTGTTTATCAGTAAATATCTCCACTGAGATTAAGAAAAGCAGTAGATTAATAAATTAAGTACTTCCTGGTATGGATACTGTACTGGTAACTCACCAAAAGAATCTGGGTTGTGGTGAGGGAACAGAGAAAAAAGCTCATTTAGGACCTGCACTTACGAAGGGGGTAGGCAGCTGTATATCAGGGAGTAAACCTTCTGAGAATAAAAACAGCTGGAGCTTGTTAAGGTAATTACACAGGGGAAAGGATAATGTACTGGGAACAATTCAGAAGAATCTGATTTGTGGTGAGGGGAGAGAGATAAAAGCTCATTTAGGAACGACATGAACATGCTGCATAGGTAGCTGTTTATCAGTAAATATCTCCACTGAGATTAAGAAAAGCAGTAGCTTAATAAATTAAGTACTTCCTGGTATGGTTATTGTACTGGTCACTCAACAAAAGAATCTGGATTGTGGTGAGGAACAGAGAAAAAAGCTCATTTAGGACCTACACTTACGAAGGGGGTAGGCAGCTGTATATCAGGGAATAAACCTTCTGAGAATAAAAACAGCTGGAGCTTGTTAAGGTAATTACACAGGGGAAAGGATAATGTACTGGCAACTCCTCAGAAGAATCTGATTTGTGGTGAGGGGAGAGAGATAAAAGCTCATTTAGGAACGACATGAACATGCTGCGTAGGTAGCTGTTTATCAGTAAATATCTCCACTGAGATTAAGAAAAGCAGTAGCTTAATAAATTAAGTACTTCCTGGTATGGTTACTGTACTGGTAACTCCCCAAAAGAATCTGGATTGTGGTGAGGGAACAGAGAAAAAAGCTCATTTAGGACCTGCACTTACGAAGGGGGTAGGCAGCTGTATATCAGGGAGTAAACCTTCTGAGAATAAAAACAGCTGGAGCTTGTTAAGGTAATTACACAGGGGAAAGGATAATGTACTGGGAACTCCTCAGAAGAATCTGATTCGTGGTGAGGGGAGAGAGATAATAGCTCATTTAGGAACGACATGAACATGCTGCATACGTAGCTGTTTATTAGTAAATATCTCCACTGAGATTAAGAAAAGCAGTAGCTTAATAAATTAAGTACTTCCTGGTATGGATACTGTACTGGTCACTCCACAAAAGAATCTGGATTGTGGTGAGGGAACAGAGAAAAAAGCTCAATTAGGACCTACACTTAAGAAGGGGGTGGGCAGCTGTATATCAGGGAGTAAACCTTCTGAGAATAAAAACATCAGGAGCTTGTTAAGGTACTTACACAGGGGAAAGGATAATGTACTGGGAACTCCTCAGAAGAATCTGATTTGTGGTGAGGGGAGAGAGATAAAAGCTCATTTAGGAACGACATGAACATGCTGCGTAGGTAGCTGTTTATCAGTAATTATCTCCACTGAGATTAAGAAAAGCAGTAGCTTAATAAATTAAGTACTCCCTGGTATGGTTACGGTACTGGTAACTCCCCACAGAATCTGGATTGTGGTGAGGGAACAGAGAAAAAAGTTCATTTAGGACCTGCACATTCGAAGGGGGTAGGCAGCTGTATATCAGAGAGTAAACCGTCTGAGAATAAAAACACCTGGAGCTTGTTAAGGTAATTACACAGGGGAAAGAATAATGTACTGGGAACTCCTCAGAAGAATCTGATTTGTAGTGAGGGGAGAGTGATAAAAGCTCATTTAGGAACGACATGAACATGCTGCGTACGTAGCTGTGTATCAGTAAATATCTCCACTGAGATTAAGAAAAGCAGTAGCTTAATAAATTAAGTACTTCCTGGTATGATTACTGTACTGCTAACTCCCCAAAAGAATCTGGATTGTGGTGGGGGAACAGAGAAAAAACTCATCTAGGACCTGCACTTACGAAGGTGGTAGGCAGCTGTATATCAGGGAGTAAACCTTCTGAGAATAAAAACAGCTGGAGCTTTTTAAGGTAATTACACAGGGGAAAGGATAATGTACTGGGAACTCCTCAGAAGAATCTGATTTGTGGTGAGGGGAGAGAGATAAAAGCTCATTTAGGACCTGCACTTACGAAGGGGGTAGGCAGCTGTATATCAGGGAGTAAACCTTCTGAGAATAAAAACAGCTGGACCTTGTTAAGGTAATTACACAGGAGAAAGGAAAATGTACTGGGAACAATTCAGAAGAATCAGATTTGTGGTGAGGGGAGAGAGATAAAAGCTCATTTAGGGACGACATGAACATGCTGCGTAGGTAGCTGTTTATCAGTAAATATCTCCACTGAGATTAAGAAAAGCAGTAGCTTAATAAATTAAGTACTTCAGGGTATGGTTACTGTACTGGTAACTCCCCAAAAGAATCTGGATTGTGGTGAGGGAACAGAGAAAAAAGCTCATTTAGGACCTGCACATTCGAATGGGGTAGGCAGCTGTATATCAGGGAGTAAACCTTCTGAGAATAAAAACAGCTAGAGCTTGTTAAGGTAATTACACAGGGGAAAGGATAATGTACTGGGAACTCCTCAGAAGAATCTGATTTGTGGTGAGGGGAGAGATAAAAGCTCATTTAGGAACGACATGAAAATGCTGCGTACGTAGCTATTTATCAGTAAATATCTCCACTGAGATTAAGAAAAGCAGTAGCTTAATAAATTAAGTACTTCCTGGTATGGTTACTGTACTCGTAACTCCCCAAAAGAATCTGGATTGTGGTGAGGGAACAGAGAAAAAAGCTCATTTAGGACCTGCACTTACGATTGGGATAGGCAGCTGTATATCAGGGAGTAAACGTTCTGAGAATAAAAACAGCTGGAGCTTGTTAAGGTAATTACACAGGGGAAAGGATAATGTACTGGGAACTCCTCAGAAGAATCTGATTTGTTGTGAGGGGAGAGAGATAAAAGCTCATTTAGGAACGACATGAACATGCTGCATGGTTGCTGTTTATCAGTAAATATCTCCACTGAGATTAAGAAAAGCAGTAGCTTAATAAATTAAGTACATCCTGGTATGGTTACTGTACTGGTCACTCCAAAAAAGAATCTGGATTGTGGTGAGGGAACAGAGAAAAAAGCACATTTAGGACCTACACCTACGAAGGGGGTAGGCAGCTGTTAATCAGGGAGTAAACCTTCTGAGAATAAAAACAGCTGGAGCTTGTTAAGGTAATTACACAGGGGAAAGGATAATGTACTGGGAACTCCTCAGAAGAATCTGATTTGTGGTGAGGGGAGAGAGATAAAAGCTCATTTAGGAACGACATGAACATGCTGCGTAGGTAGCTGTTTATCAGTAAATATCTCAACTGAGATTAAGAAAAGCAGTAGCTTAATAAATCAAGTAGTTCCTGGTATGGTTACTGTACTGGTGACTCCCAAAAGAATCTGGATTTTGGTGAGGGAACAGAGAAAAAAGCTCATTTAGGACCTGCACTTTCGAAGGTGGTAGGCAGCTGTATATCAGGGAGTAAACCTTCTGAGAATAAAAACAGCTGGAGCTTGTTAAGGTAATTACACAGGGGAAAGGATAATGTACTGGGAAGTCCTCAGAAGAATCTGATTTGTGGTGAGGGGAGAGAGATAAAAGCTCATTTAGGAACGACATGAACATGCTGCGTAGGTAGCTGTTTATCAGTAAATATCTCCACTGAGATTAAGAAAAGCAGTAGCTTAATAAATTAAGTACTTCCTGGTATTGTTACTGTACTGGTAACTCAAAAGAATCTGGATTGTGGTGGAGGAACAGAGAAAACAGCTCATTTAGGACCTGCACTTACGAATGGGGTAGGTAGCTGTATATCAGGGAGTAAACCTTCTGCGAATAAAAACAGCTGGATCTTGTTAAGGTAATTACACAGGGGAAAGGATAATGTACTGGGAACTCCTCAGAAGAATCTGATTGTGGTGAGGGGAGAGAAAAAAGCTCATTTAGGAACGACATGAACATGCTGCGTAGGTAGCTGTTTATCAGTAAATATCTCCACTGAGATTAAGAAAAGCAGTAGCTTAATAATTTAAGTACTTCCTGGTATGGTTACTGTACTGGTAACTCCCAAAGAATCTGGATTGTGGTGAGGGAACAGAGAAAAAAGCTCATTTAGGACCTGCACTTTTGAAGGGCCTAGGCAGCTGTATATCAGGGAGTAAACCTTCTGAGAATAAAAACAGCTGGAGCTTGTTAAGGTAATTACACAGGGGAAAGGATAATGTACTGGGAACCCCTCAGAAGAATCTGATTTGTGGTGAGGGGAGAGAGATAAAAGCTCATTTAGGAACGACATGAACATGCTGGGTACGTAGCTGTTTATCAGTAAATATCTCCACTGAGATTAAGAAAAGCAGTAGCTTAATAAATTAAGTACTTCCTGGTATGGTTACTGTACTGGTAACTCCCCAAAAGAATCTGGATTGTGGTGAGGGAACAGAGAAAAAAGCTCATTTAGGACCTGCACTTACGAAGGGGGTAGGCAGCTGTATATCAGGGAGCAAACCTTCTGAGAATAAAAAAGCAGCTGGAGCTTGTTAAGGTAATTACACAGGGGAAAGGATAATGTACTGGGCACTCCTCAGAAGAATCTGATTTGTGGTGAGGGGAGAGAGATAAAAGCTCATTTAGGAACGACATGAACATGCTGCGTAGGTAGCTGTTTATCAGTAAATATCTCCACTGAGATTAAGAAAAGCAGTAGCTTAATAAATTAAGTACTTCCTGGTATTGTTACAGTACTGGTAACTCCCCAAAAGAATCTGGATTGTGGTGAGGGAACAGAGAAAAAAGCTCATTTAGGACCTGCACTTACGAATGGGGTAGGCAGCTGTATATCAGGAAGTAAACCTTCTGCGAATAAAAACACCTGGAGCTTGTTAAGGTAACTTACACAGGGGAAAGGATACTGTACTGGGAACAATTCAGAAGAATCTGATTTGTGGTGAGGGGAGAGAGATAAAAGCTCATTTAGGAACGACATGAACATGCTGCGTAGGTAGCTGTTTATCAGTAATATCTCCACTGAGATTAAGAAAAGCAGTAGCTTAATAAATTAAGTACTTCCTGGTATGGTTACTGTACTGGTAACTCCCAAAGAATCTGGATTGTGCTGAGGGAACAGAGAAAAAAGCTCATTTAGGACCTGCACTTTCGAAGGGTGTAGGCAGCTGTATATCAGGGAGTAAACCTTCTGAGAATAAAAACAGCTGGAGCTTGTTAACCTAATTACACAGGGGAAAGGATAATGTACTGGGAACTCCTCAGAAGAATCTGATTTGTGGTGAGTGGAGAGAGATAAAAGCTCATTTAGGAACGACATGAACATGCTGCGTAGGTAGCTGTTTATCAGTAAATATCTCCACTGAGATTAAGAAAAGCAGTAGCTTAATAAATTAAGTACTTCCAGGTATTGTTACTGTACTGGTTACTCCCAAAAGAATCTGGATTGTGGTGAGGGAACAGAGAAAAAAGCTCATTTAGGACCTGCACTTACGAATGGGGTAGGCAGCTGTATATCAGGGAGTAAACCTTCTGCGAATAAAAACAGCTGGAGCTTGTTAAGGTAATTACACTGGAAAGGATAATGTACTGGGAACTCCTCAGAAGAATCTGATTTGTGGTGAGGGGAGAGAAATAAAAGCTCATTTAGGAACGACATGAACATGCTGCGTAGGTAGCTGTTTATCAGTAAATATCTCCACTGAGATTAAGAAAAGCAGTAGCTTAATAAATTAAGTACTTCCTGGTATGGTTACTGTACTGGTAACTCCCCAAAGAATCTGGATTGTGGTGAGGGAACAGAGAAAAAAGCTCATTTAGGACCTGCACTTTCGAAGGGGGTAGTCAGCTGTATATCAGGGAGTAAACCTTTGAGAATAAAACAGCTGGAGCTTGTTAAGGTAATTACAGAGGGGAAAGGATAATGTACTGGCAACTCCTCAGAAGATCTGAATTGTGGTGAGGGGAGAGAGATAAAAGCTCATTTAGGAACGACATGAACATGCTGCGTAGGTAGCTGTTTATCAGTAAATATCTCCACTGAATTAAGCAAAGCAGTAGCTTAATAAATTAAGTACTTCCTGGTATGGTTACTGTACTGGTAACTCCCCAAAAGAATCTGGATTGTGGTGAGGGAACAGAGAAAAAGGCTCATTTAGGACCTGCACTTACGAAGTGGGTAGGCAGCTGTATATCAGGGAGTAAATCTTCTGAGAATAAAAACAGCTGGAGCTTGTTAAGGTAATTACACTGGAAAGGATAATGTACTGGGAACTCCTCAGAAGAATCTGATTTGTGGTGAGGGGAGAGAGATAAAAGCTCATTTAGGAACGACATGAACATGCTGCGTACGTAGCTGTTTATCAGGAAATATCTCCACTGAGATAAAGAAAAGCAGTAGCTTAATAAATTAATACTTCCTGGTATGGTTACTGTACTGGTAACTCCCCAAAAGAATCTGTATTGTGGTGAGGGAACAGAGAAAAAAGCTCATTTAGGACCTGCACTTTCGAAGGGGGCAGGCAGCTGTATATCAGGGAGTAAACCTTCTGAGAATAAAAGCAGCTGGAGCTTGTTAAGGTAATTACACAGGGGAAAGGATAATGTACTGGGAACTCCTCAGAAGAATCTGATTTGTGGTGAGGGGAGAGAGATAAAAGCTCATTTAGGAACGACATGAACATGCTGCGTATGTAGCTGTTTATCAGTAAATATCTCCAATGAGATTAAGAAAAGCAGTAGCTTAATAAATTAAGTACTTCCTGGAATCGTTACTGTACTGGTAACTCATCAAAAGAATCTGGATTGTGGTGAGGGAACAGAGAAAAAAGCTCATTTAGGACCTACACTTACGAAGGGGGTAGGCAGCTGTATATCAGGGAGTAAACCTTCTGAGAATAAAAACAGCTGGAGCTTGTTAAGGTAATTACACAGGGGAAAGGATAATGTACTGGGAACTCCTCAGAAGAATCTGATTTGTGGAGAGGGGAGAGAGATGAAAGCTCATTTAGGAACGACATGAACATGCTGCGTAGGTAGCTGTTTATCAGTAAATATCTCCACTGAGATTAAGAAAAGCAGTAGCTTAATAATTTAAGTACTTCCTGGTATGGTTACTGTACTGGTAACTCCCCAAAAGAATCTGGATTGTGGAGAGGGAACAGAGGAAAAAGCTCATTTAGGACCTGCACTTACGAAGGGGATAGGCAGCTGTATATCAGGGAGTAAACCTTCTGAGAATAAAAACAGCTGGAGCTTGTTAAGGTAATTACACAGGGAAAAGGATAATGTACTGGGAACTCCTCAGAAGAATCTGATTTGTGGTGAGGGGAGAGAGATAAAAGCTCATTTAGGAACGACATGAACATGCTGCGTAGGTAGCTGTTTATCAGTAAATATCTCCACTGAGATTAAGAAAAGCAGTAGCTTAATAAATTAAGTACTTCCTGGTATGGTTACTATACTGGTCACTCCAAAAAAGAATCTGGATTGTGGTGAGGGAACAGAGAAAAAAGCTCATTTAGGACCTACAATTACGAAGGGGGTAGGCAGCTGTATATCAGGGAGTAAACCTTCTGAGAATAAAAACAGCTGGAGCTTGTTAAGGTAATTACACAGGGGAAAGGATAATGTACTGGGAACTCCTCAGAAGAATCTGAATTGTGTTGAGGGGAGAGAGATAAAGCTCATTTAGGAACGACATGAACATGCTGGGTAGGTAGCTGTTTATCAGTAAATATCTCCACTGAGATTAAGAAAAGCAGTAGCTTAATAAATTAAGTACTTCCTGGTATGGTTACTGTACTGGTAACTCCCCAAAAGAATCTGGATTGTGGTGAGTGAACAGAGAAAAAAGCTCATTTAGGACCTGAACTTACGAAGGGGGTAGGCAGCTGTATATCAGGGAGTAAACCTTCTGAGAATAAAAACAGCTGGAGCTTGTTAAGGTAATTACACAGGGGAAAGGATAATGTACTGGGAATTCCTCAGAAGAATCTGATTTGTGGTGAGGGGAGAGAGATAAAAGCTCACTTAAGAACGACATGAACATGCTGCGTAGGTAGCTGTTTATCAGTAAATATCTCCACTGAGATTAAGAAAAGCAGTATCTTAATAAATTAAGTACTTCCTGGTATGGTTACTGTACTGGTCACTCCCCAAACAAACTGGAATGTGGTGAGGCAACAGAGAAAAAAAGCTCATTTAGGACCTGCACTTACGAAGG
Source organism: Perognathus longimembris pacificus (assembly GCF_023159225.1). Classification (NCBI taxonomy): domain Eukaryota; kingdom Metazoa; phylum Chordata; class Mammalia; order Rodentia; family Heteromyidae; genus Perognathus; species Perognathus longimembris. Next base: position 13,943 of record NW_025960023.1, on the reverse strand, counting down.
GGGTATGCAGCTGTATATCCGGGAGTAAACCTTCTGAGAATAAAAACAGCTGGAGCTTGTTAAGTAATTACACAGGGGAAAGGATAATGTACTGGGAACAATTCAGAAGAATCTGATTTGTGGTGACGCGAGAGAGATAAAAGCTCATTTAGGAAAGACAGGAACAAGCTGCGTAGGTAGCTGTTTATCAGTAAATATCTCCACTGAGATTAAGAAAAGAAGTAGCTTAATAAGTTAAGTACTTCCTGGTATGGTTACTGTACTGGTAACTCCCCAAAGAATCTGAAATGTGGTGAGAGAACAGAGAAAAAAGCTCATTTAGGACCTGCACTTTCGAAGGGGGCAGGCAGCTGTATATCAGGGAGTAAACCTTCTGAGAATAAAAACAGCTGGAGCTTGTTAAGGTAATTACACAGGGGAAAGGATAATGTACTGGGAACTCCTCAGAAGAATCTGATTTGTGGTGAGGGGAGAGTGATAAAAGCTCATTTAGGAACGACATGAACATGCTGCTCACGTAGCTGTTTATCAGTAAATATCTCCACTGAGATTAAGAAAAGCAGTACCTTAATAAATTAAGTACTTCCTGGTATGGTTACTTTACTGGTAACTCCCCAATAGAATCTGGATTGTGGTGAGGGAAGAGAGAAAAAAGCTCATTTATGACCTGCACTTTCGAAGGGGGCAGGCAGCTGTATATGAGGGAGTAAACCTTCTGAGAATAAAAACAGCTGGAGCTTGTTAAGATAATTACACAGGGGAAAGGATAATGTACTGGGAACTCCTCAGAAGAATCTGATTTGTGGTGAGGGGAGAGAGATAAAAGCTCATTTAGGAACGACAGGAACATCCTGCGTAGGTAGCTGTTTATCAGTAAATATCTCCACTGAGATTAAGAAAAGCAGTAGCTTAATAAATCAAGTACTTCCTGGTATGGTTACTGTACTGGTGACTCCCCAAAAGAATCTGGATTGTGGTGAGGGAACAGATTAAAAAGCTCATTTAGGACCTGCACTTTCGAAGGGGGTAGGCAGCTGTATATCAGGGAGTAAACCTTCTGAGAATAAAAACAGCTGGAGTTTCTTAAGGTAATTACACAGAGGAAAGCATAAAGTATTGGGAACTCCTCAGAAGAATCTGATTTGTGGTGAGGGGAGAGAGATAAAAGCTCATTTAGGAACGACATGAACATGCTGCGTAGGTAGCTGTTTATCAGTAAATATCTCCACTGAGATTAAGAAAAGCAGTAGCTTAATAAATTAAGAACTTCCTGGTATTGTTTCTGTACTGGTAACTCCCCAAAAGAATCTGGATTGTGGTGAGGGAACAGAGAAAAAAGCTCATTTAGGACCTGCACTTACGAATGGGGTAGGCAGCTGTATATCAGGGAGTAAACCTTCTGCGAATAAAAACACCTGGAGCTTGTTAAGGTAATTACACAGGGGAAAGGATAATGTACTGGGAACAATTCAGAAGAATCTGATTTGTGGTGAGGGGAGAGAGATAAAAGCTCATTTAGGAACGACATGAACATGCTGCGTAGGTAGCTGTTTATCAGTAAATATCTCCACTGAGATTAAGAAAAGCAGTAGCTTAATAAATTAAGTACTTCCTGGTATGGTTACTCTACTGGTAACTCCCCAAAGAATCTGGATTGTGGTGATTGAACAGAGAAAAAAGCTCATTTAGGACCTGCACTTTGGAAGGGGGTAGGCAGCTGTATATCAGGGAGTAAACCTTCTGAGAATAAAAACAGCTGGAGCTTGTGAAGGTAATTACACAGGGGAAAGGATAATGTACTGGGAACTCCTCAGAAGAATCTGATTTGTGGTGAGTGGAGAGAGATAAAAGCTCATTTAGGAACGACATGAACATGCTGCGTAGGTAGCTGTTTATCAGTAAATATCTCCACTGAGATTAAGAAAAGCAGTAGCTTAATAAATTAAGTACTTCCTGGTATTGTTATTGTACTGGTAACTCCCCAAAAGAATCTCTATTGTGGTGAGGGAACAGAGAAAAAAGCTCATTTAGGACCTGCACTTACGAAGGGGGTAGGCAGCTGTATATCAGGGAGTAAACCTTCTGAGAATAAAAACAGCTGGAGCTTGTTAAGGTAATTACACAGGGGAAAGGATAATGTACTGGGAACATTTCAGAAGAATCTGATTTGTGGTGAGGGGAGAGAGATAAAAGCTCATTTGTTAACGACATGAACATGCTGCGTAGGTAGCTGTTTATCAGTAAATATCTCCACTGAGATTAAGAAAAGCAGTAGCTTAATAAATTAAGTACTTCCTGGTATGGTTACTGTACTGGAAACTCCCCAAAAGAATCTGGATTGTGGTGAGGGAATAGAGAAAAAAGCTCATTTAGGACCTGCACTTTCGAAGGGGGTAGGCAGCTGTATATCAGGGAGTAAACCTTCTGAGAATAAAAACAGCTGGAGCTTGTTAAGGTAATTACACAGGGGAAAGGATAATGTACTGGGAACTCCTCAGAAGAATCTGATTTTTGGTGAGGGGAGAGAGATAAAAGCTCATTTAGGAACGACATGAAAATGCTGCTTACGTAGCTGTTTATCAGTAAATATCGCCACTGAGATTAAGAAAAGCAGTAGCTTAATAAATTAAGTACTTCCTGGTATGGTTACTATACTGGTCACTCCAAAAAAGAATCTGGATTGTGGTGAGGGAACAGAGAAAAAAGCTCATTTAGGACCTACACTTACGAAGGGGGTAGGCAGCTGTATATCAGGGAGTAAACCTTCTGAGAATAAAAACAGCTGGAGCTTGTTAAGGTAATTACACAGGGGAAAGGATAATGTACTGGGAACTCCTCAGAAGAATCTGAATTGTGTTGAGGGGAGAGAGATAAAGCTCATTTAGGAACGACATGAACATGCTGCGTAGGTAGCTGTTTATCAGTAAATATCTCCACTGAGATTAAGAAAAGCAGTAGCTTAATAAATTAAGTACTTCCTGGTATGGTTACTGTACTGGTAACTCCCCAAAAGAATCTGGATTGTGGTGAGTGAACAGAGAAAAAAGCTCATTTAGGACCTGAACTTACGAAGGGGGTAGGCAGCTGTATATCAGGGAGTAAACCTTCTGAGAATAAAAACAGCTGGAGCTTGTTAAGGTAATTACACAGGGGAAAGGATAATGTACTGGGAATTCCTCAGAAGAATCTGATTTGTGGTGAGGGGAGAGAGATAAAAGCTCATTTAGGAACGACATGAACATGCTGCGTAGGTAGCTGTTTATCAGTAAATATCTCCACTGAGATTAAGAAAAGCAGTATCTTAATAAATTAAGTACTTCCTGGTATGGTTACTGTACTGGTCACTCCCCAAAGAAACTGGAATGTGGTGAGGCAACAGAGAAAAAAAGCTCATTTAGGACCTGCACTTACGAAGGGGGTAGGCAGCTGTATATCAGGGAGTAAACCTTCTGAGAATAAAAACAGCTGGAGCTTGTTAAGGTAATTACACAGGGGAAAGGATAATGTACTGGGAACAATTCATAAGAATCTGATTTGTGGTGACGGGAGAGAGATAAAAGCTCATTTAGGAAAGACAGGAACATGCTGCGTAGGTAGCTGTTTATCAGTAAATATCTCCACTGAGATTAAGAAAAGCAGTACCTTAATAAATTAAGTACTTCCTGGTATGGTTACTTTACTGGTAACTCCCCAATAGAATCTGGATTGTGGTGAGGGAAGAGAGAAAAAAGCTCATTTATGACCTGCACTTTCGAAGGGGGCAGGCAGCTGTATATGAGGGAGTAAACCTTCTGAGAATAAAAACAGCTGGAGCTTGTTAAGATAATTACACAGGGGAAAGTATAATGTACTGGGAACTCCTCAGAAGAATCTGATTTGTGGTGAGGGGAGAGAGATAAAAGCTCATTTACGAACGACATGAACATCCTGCGTAGGTAGCTGTTTATCAGTAAATATCTCCACCGAGTTTAAGAAAAGCAGTAGCTTAATAAATCAAGTACTTCCTGGTATGGTTACTGTACTGGTGACTCCCCAAAAGTATCTGGATTGTGGTGAGGGAACAGATTAAAAAGCTCATTTAGGACCTGCACTTTCGAAGGGGGTAGGCAGCTGTATATCAGGGAGTAAACCTTCTGAGAATAAAAACAGCTGGAGTTTGTTAAGGTAATTACACAGGGGAAAGGATAATGTACTGGGAACTCCTCAGAAGAATCTGATTTGTGGTGAGGGGAGAGAGATAAAAGCTCATTTAGGAACGACATGAACATGCTGCGTAGGTAGCTGTTTATCAGTAAATATCTCCACTGAGATTAAGAAAAGCAGTAGCTTAATAAATTAAGAACTTCCTGGTATTGTTTCTGTACTGGTAACTCCCCAAAAGAATCTGGATTGTGGTGAGGGAACAGAGAAAAAAGCTCATTTAAGACCTGCACTTACGAATGGGGTAGGCAGCTGTATATCAGGGAGTAAACCTTCTGCGAATAAAAACACCTGGAGCTTGTTAAGGTAATTACACAGGGGAAAGGATAAAGTACTGGGAACAATTCAGAAGAATCTGATTTGTGGTGAGGGGAGAGAGATAAAAGCTCATTTAGGAACGACATGAACGTGCTGCGTAGGTAGCTGTTTATCAGTAAATATCTCCACTGAGATTAAGAAAAGCAGTAGCTTAATAAATTAAGTACTTCCTGGTATGGTTACTCCACTGGTAACTCCCCAAAGAATCTGGATTGTGGTGAGGGAACAGAGAAAAAAGCTCATTTAGGACCTGCACTTTCGAAGGGCGTAGGCAGCTGTATATCAGGGAGTAAACCTTCTGAGAATAAAAACAGCTGGAGCTTGTGAAGGTAATTACACAGGGGAAAGGATAATGTACTGGGAACTCCTCAGAAGAATCTGATTTGTGGTGAGTGGAGAGAGATAAAAGCTCATTTAGGAACGACATGAACATGCTGCGTAGGTAGCTGTTTATCAGTAAATATCTCCACTGAGATTAAGAAAAGCAGTAGCTTAATAAATTAAGTACTTCCTGGTATTGTTATTGTACTGGTAACTCCCCAAAAGAATCTCTATTGTGGTGAGGGAACAGAGAAAAAAGCTCATTTAGGACCTGCACTTACGAAGGGGGTAGGCAGCTGTATATCAGGGAGTAAACCTTCTGAGAATAAAAACAGCTGGAGCTTGTTAAGGTAATTACACAGGGGAAAGGATAATGTACTGGGAACTCCTCAGAAGAATCTGATTTGTGGTGAGGGGAGAGAGATAAAAGCTCATTTAGGAACGACATGAACATGCTGCGTAGGTAGCTGTTTATCAGTAAATATCTCCACTGAGATTAAGAAAAGCAGTAGCTTAATAAATTAAGTACTTCCTGGTATGGTTACTGTACTGGAAACTCCCCAAAACAATCTGGATTGTGGTGACGGAACAGAGAAAAAAGCTCCTTTAGCACCTGCACTTACGAAGGGAGTAGGCAGCTGTATATCAGGGAGTAAACCTTCTGAGAATAAAAACATCTGGAGCTTGTTAAGGTAATTACACAGGGGAAAGGATAATGTACTGGGAACTCCTCAGAAGAATCTAATTTGTGGTGAGGGGAGAGAGATAAAAGCACATTTAGGAACGACATGAACATGCTGCTTAGGTAGCTGTTTATCAGTAAATATCTCCACTGAGATTAAGAAAAGCAGTAGCTTAATAAATTAAGTACTTCCTGGTATGGATACTGTACTGGTCACTCCAAAAAAGCATCTGGATTGTGGTGAGGGAACAGAGAAAAAAGCTCATTTAGGACCTACACTTACGAAGGGGGTAGGCAGCTGTATACCAGGGAGTAAACATTCTGAGAATAAAAACAGCTGGAGCTTGTTAAGGTAATTACACAGGGGAAAGGATAATGTACTGGCAACTCCTCAGAAAAATCTGATTTGTGGTGAGGGGAGAGAGATAAAAGCTCATTTAGGAACGACATGAACGTGCTGCGTAGGTAGCTGTTTATCAGTAAATATCTCCACTGAGATTAAGAAAAGCAGTAGCTTAATAAATTAAGTACTTCCTGGTATGGTTACTCTACTGGTAACTCCCCAAAGAATCTGGATTGTGGTGAGGGAACAGAGAAAAAAGCTCATTTAGGACCTGCACTTTCGAAGGGGTAGGCAGCTGTATATCAGGGAGTAAACCTTCTGAGAATAAAAACAGCTGGAGCTTGTGAAGGTAATTACACAGGGGAAAGGATAATGTACTGGGAACTCCTCAGAAGAATCTGATTTGTGGTGAGTGGAGAGAGATAAAAGCTCATTTAGGAACGACATGAACATGCTGCGTAGGTAGCTGTTTATCAGTAAATATCTCCACTGAGATTAAGAAAAGCAGTAGCTTAATAAATTAAGTACTTCCTGTTATTGTTATTGTACTGGTAACTCCCCAAAAGAATCTCTATTGTGGTGAGGGAACAGAGAAAAAAGCTCATTTAGGACCTGCACTTACGAAGGGGGTAGGCAGCTGTATATCAGGGAGTAAACCTTCTGAGAATAAAAACAGCTGGAGCTTGTTAAGGTAATTACACAGGGGAAAGGATAATGTACTGGAACTCCTCAGAAGAATCTGATTTGTGGTGAGGGGAGAGAGATAAAAGCTCATTTAGGAACGACATGAACATCCTGCGTAGGTAGCTGTTTATCAGTAAATATCTCCAATGAGATTAAGAAAAGCAGTAGCTTAATAAATTAAGTACTTCCTGGTATGGTTACTGTACTGGTCACTCCCCAAAAGAAACTTGAATGTGGTGAGGGAACAGAGAAAAAAGCTCATTTAGGACCTGCACTTACGAAGGGGGTAGGCAGCTGTATATCAGGGAGTAAACCTTATGAGAATAAAAACAGCTGGAGCTTGTTAAGGTAATTACACAGGGGAAAGGATAATGTACTGAGAACAATTCAGAAGAATCTGATTTGTGGTGAGGGGAGAGAGATAAAAGCTCATTTAGGAACGACATGAACATGCTGCGTACGTAGCTGTTTATCAGTAAATATCTCCACTGAGATTAAGAAAAGCAGTAGCTTAATAAGTTAAGTACTTCCTGGTATGGTTACTGTACTGGTAACTCCCCAAAGAATCTAGAATGTGGTGAGAGAACAGAGAAAAAAGCTCATTTAGGACCTGCACTTTCGAAGGGGCAGGCAGCTGTATATCAGGGAGTAAACCTTCTGAGAATAAAAACAGCTGGAGCTTGTTAAGGTAATTACACAGGGGAAAGGATAATGTACTGGGAACTCCTCAGAAGAATCTGATTTGTGGTGAGGGGAGAGAGATAAAAGCTCATTTAGGAACGACATGAACATGCTGCGTAGGTAGCTGTTTATCAGTAAATATCTCCACTGAGATTAAGAAAAGCAGTAGCTTAATAAATTAAGTACTTCCTGGTATGGTTACTGTACTGGAAACTCCCCAAACCAATCTGGATTGTGGTGACGGAACAGAGAAAAAAGCTCCTTTAGCACCTGCACTTACGAAGGGAGTAGGCAGCTGTATATCAGGGAGTAAACCTTCTGAGAATAAAAACATCTGGAGCTTGTTAAGGTAATTACACAGGGGAAAGGATAATGTACTGGGAACTCCTCAGAAGAATCTAATTTGTGGTGAGGGGAGAGAGATAAAAGCACATTTAGGAACGACATGAACATGCTGCTTAGGTAGCTGTTTATCAGTAAATATCTCCACTGAGATTAAGAAAAGCAGTAGCTTCATAAATTAAGTACTTCCTTGTATGGTTACTGTACTGATAACTCCCCAAAAGAATATGGATTGTGGTTTGGGAACAGAGAAAAAAGCTCATTTAGGACCTGCACTTACGAAGGGGGTAGGCAGCTGTAAATGAGGGAGTAAACCTTCTGAGAATAAAAACAGCTGGAGATTGTTAAGGTAATTACACAGGGGAAAGGATAATGTACTGGGAAATCCTCAGAAGAATTTGATTTGTGGTGGGTGGAGAGAGATAAAAGCTCATTTAGGAACGACATGAACATGCTGCGTACGTAGCTGTTTATCAGTAAATATCTCCACTGAGATTAAGAAAAGCAGTAGCTTAATAAATTAAGTACTTCCTGGTATGGTTACTGTACCGGTAACTCCCCAAAACAATCTGGATTGTGGTGAGGGAACAGAGAAAAAAGCTCATTTAGGACCTGCACTTACGAAGGGGGTAGGCAGCTGTATATCAGGGAGTAAACCTTCTGAGAATAAAAACATCTGAAGCTTGTTAAGGTAATTACACAGGGGAAAGGATAATGTACTGGGAACTCCTCAGAAGAATCTGATTTGTGGTGAGGGGAGAGAGATAAAAGCTCATTTAGGAACGACATGAACATTATGCGTAGGTAGCTGTTTATCAGTAAATATCTCCACTGAGATTAAGAAAAGCAGTAGCTTAATAAATTAAGTACTTCCTGGTATGGTTACTGTACTGGTCACTCCCCAAAAGAAACTTGAATGTGGTGAGGGAACAGAGAAAAAAGCTCATTTAGGACCTGCACTTACGAAGGGGGTAGGCAGCTGTATATCAGGGAGTAAACCTTCTGAGAATAAAAACAGCTGGAGCTTGTTAAGGTAATTACACAGGGGAAAGGATAATGTACTGGGAACTCCTCAGAAGAATCTGATTTGTGGTGTGGGGAGAGAGATAAAAGCTCATTTAGGAACGACATGAACATGCTGCGTAGGTAGCTGTTTATCAGTAAATATCTCCACTGATATTAAGAAAAGCAGTAGCTTAATAAATTAAGTACTTCCTGGTATGGTTACTGTACTGGTAACTCCCCAAAACAATCTGGATTGTGGTGACGGAACAGAGAAAAAAGCTCATTTAGCACCTGCACTTACGAAGGGAGTAGGCAGCTGTATATCAGGGAGTAAACCTTCTGAGAATAAAAACAGCTGGAGCTTGTTAAGGTAATTACACAGGGGAAAGGATAATGTACTGGGAACTCCTCAGAAGAATCTGATTTGTGGTGAGGGGAGAGAGATAAAAGCTCATTTAGGAACGACATGAACATGCTGCGTAGGTAGCTGTTTATCAGTAAATATCTCCACTGAGATTAAGAAAAGCAGTAGCTTAATAAATTAAGTACTTCCTGGTATGGTTACTGTACTGGAAACTCCCCAAACCAATCTGGATTGTGGTGACGGAACAGAGAAAAAAGCTCCTTTAGCACCTGCACTTACGAAGGGAGTAGGCAGCTGTATATCAGGGAGTAAACCTTCTGAGAATAAAAACATCTGGAGCTTGTTAAGGTAATTACACAGGGGAAAGGATAATGTACTGGGAACTCCTCAGAAGAATCTAATTTGTGGTGAGGGGAGAGAGATAAAAGCACATTTAGGAACGACATGAACATGCTGGTTAGGTAGCTGTTTATCAGTAAATATCTCCACTGAGATTAAGAAAAGCAGTAGCTTAATAAATTAAGTACTTCCTTGTATGGTTACTATACTGATAACTCCCCAAAAGAATATGGATGGTGGTTTGGGAACAGAGAAAAAAGCTCATTTAGGACCTGCACTTACGAAGGGGGTAGGCAGCTGTAAATGAGGGAGTAAACCTTCTGAGAATAAAAACAGCTGGAGATTGTTAAGGTAATTACACAGGGGAAAGGATAATGTACTGGGAAATCCTCAGAAGAATTTGATTTGTGGTGGGTGGAGAGAGATAAAAGCTCATTTAGGAACGACATGAACATGCTGCGTACGTAGCTGTTTATCAGTAAATATCTCCACTGAGATTAAGAAAAGCAGTAGCTTAATAAATTAAGTACGTCCTGGTATGGTTACTGTACCGGTAACTCCCAAAACAATCTGGATTGTGGTGAGGGAACAGAGAAAAAAGCTCATTTAGGACCTGCACTTACGAAGGGGGTAGGCAGCTGTATATCAGGGAGTAAACCTTCTGAGAATAAAAACAGCTGAAGCTTGTTAAGGTAATTACACAGGGGAAAGGATAATGTACTGGGAACTCCTCAGAAGAATCTGATTTGTGGTGAGGGGAGAGAGATAAAAGCTCATTTAGGAACGACATGAACATTATGCGTAGGTAGCTATTTATCAGTAAATATCTCCACTGAGATTAAGAAAAGCAGTAGCTTAATAAATTAAGTACTTCCTGGTATGGTTACTGTACTGGTCACTCCCCAAAAGAAACTTGAATGTGGTGAGGGAACAGAGAAAAAAGCTCATTTAGGACCTGCACTTACGAAGGGGGTAGGCAGCTGTTTATCAGGGAGTAAACCTTCTGAGAATAAAAACAGCTGGAGCTTGTTAAGGTAATTACACAGGGGAAAGGATAATGTACTGGGAACTCCTCAGAAGAATCTGATTTGTGGTGAGGGGAGAGAGATAAAAACTCATTTTGGAAAGACATGAACATGCTGCTTAGGTAGCTGTTTATCAGTAAATAGCTCCACTGAGATTAAGAAAAGTAGTAGCTTAATAAATTAAGTACTTCATGGTATGTATACTGTTCCGGTCACTCCACAAAAGAATCTGGATTGTGGTGAGGGAACAGAGAAAAAAGTTCATTTAGGACCTGCACTTTCGAAGGGGGTAGGCAGCTGTATATCAGGGAGTAAACCGTCTGAGAATAAAAACACCTGGAGCTTGTTAAGGTAATTACACAGGGGAAAGAATAATGTACTGGGAACTCCTCAGAAGAATCTGATTTGTGGTGAGGGGAGAGTGATAAAAGCTCATTTAGGAACGACATGAACATGCTGCGTACGTAGCTGTTTATCAGTAAATATCTCCACTGAGATTAAGAAAAGCAGTAGCTTAATAAATTAAGTACTTCCTGGTATGGTTACTGTACTGGTAACTCCCCAAAAGAATCTGGATTGTGGTGGGGGAACAGAGAAAAAACTCATCTAGGACCTGCACTTACGAAGGTGGTAGGCAGCTGTATATCAGGGAGTAAACCTTCTGAGAATAAAAACAGCTGGAGCTTGTTAAGGTAATTACACAGGCGAAAGGATAATGTACTGGGAACTCCTCAGAAGAATCTGATTTGTTGTGAGGTGATAGAGATAAAAGCTCATTTAGGAACGACATGAACATGCTGCGTAGGTAGCTGTTTATCAGTAATTATCTCCACTGAGATTAAGAAAAGCAGTAGCTTAATAAATTAAGTACTTCCTGGTATGGTTACTGTACTGGTAACTCCCCACAGAATCTGGATTGTGGTGAGGGAACAGAGAAAAAAGTTCATTTAGGACCTGCACTTTCGAAGGGGGTAGGCAGCTGTATATCAGGGAGTAAACCGTCTGAGAATAAAAACACCTGGAGCCTGTTAAGGTAATTACACAGGGGAAAGAATAATGTACTGGGAACTCCTCAGAAGAATCTGATTTGTGGTGAGGGGAGAGTGATAAAAGCTCATTTAGGAACGACATGAACATGCTGCGTACGTAGCTGTTTATCAGTAAATATCTCCACTGAGATTAAGAAAAGCAGTAGCTTAATAAATTAAGTACTTCCTGGTATGGTTACTGTACTGGTAACTCCCCAAAAGAATCTGGATTGTGGTGGGGGAACAGAGAAAAAACTCATCTAGGACCTGCACTTACGAAGGTGGTAGGCAGCTGTATATCAGGGAGTAAACCTTCTGAGAATAAAAACAGCTGGAGCTTGTTAAGGTAATTACACAGGGGAAAGGATAATGTACTGGGAACTCCTCAGAAGAATCTGATTTTTGGTGAGGGGAGAGAGATAAAAGCTCATTTAGGACCTGCACTTACGAAGGGGGTAGGCAGCTGTATATCAGGGAGTAAATCTTCTGAGAATAAAAACAGCTGGAGCTTGTTAAGGTAATTACACAGGGGAAAGGAAAATGTACTGGGAACAATTCAGAAGAATCAGATTTGTGGTGAGGGGAGAGAGATAAAAGCTCATTTAGGAACGACATGAACATGCTGCGTAGGTAGTTGTTTATCAGTAAATATCTCCACTGAGATTAAGAAAATCAGTAGCTTAATAAATTAAGTACTTCCTGGTATGGTTACTGTACTGGTAACTCCCCAAAAGAATCTGGATTGTGGTGAGGGAACAGAGAAAAAAGCTCATTTAGGACCTGCACTTACGAAGTGGTTAGGCATCTGTATATCAGGGAGTAAACCTTCTGAGAATAAAAACAGCTGGAGCTTGTTAAGGTAATTACACAGGGGAAAGGATAATGTACTGGGAACTCCTCAGAAGAATCTGATTTGTGGTGAGGGGAGAGAGATAAAAACTCATTTTGGAAAGACATGAACATGCTGCTTAGGTAGCTGTTTATCAGTAAATAGCTCCACTGAGATTAAGAAAAGTAGTAGCTTAATAAATTAAGTACTTCATGGTATGTATACTGTTCCGGTCACTCCACAAAAGAATCTGGATTGTGGTGAGGGAACAGAGAAAAAAGCTCATTTAGGACCTACACTTACGAAGGGGGTGGGCAGCTGTGTATCAGGGAGTAAACCTTCTGAGAATAAAAACAGCTGGAGCTTGTTAAGGTAATTACACAGGGGAAAGAATAATGTACTGGGAACTCCTCAGAAGAATCTGATTTGTGGTGAGGGGAGAGTGATAAAAGCTCATTTAGGAACGACATGAACATGCTGCGTAGGTAGCTGTTTATCAGTAATTATCTCCACTGAGATTAAGAAAAGCAGTAGCTTAACAAATTAAGTACTTCCTGGTATGGTTACTGTACTGGTAACTCCCCACAGAATCTGGATTGTGGTGAGGGAACAGAGAAAAAAGTTCATTTAGGACCTGCACTTTCGAAGGGGGTAGGCAGCTGTATATCAGGGAGTAAACCGTCTGAGAATAAAAACACCTGGAGCTTGTTAAGGTAATTACACAGGGGAAAGAATAATGTACTGGGAACTCCTCAGAAGAATCTGATTTGTGGTGAGGGGAGAGTGATAAAAGCTCATTTAGGAACTACATGAACATGCTGCGTACGTAGCTGTTTATCAGTAAATATCTCCACTGAGATTAAGAAAAGCAGTAGCTTAATAAATTAAGTACTTCCTGGTATGGTTACTCTACTGGTAACTCCCCAAAAGAATCTGGATTGTGGTGGGGAAACAGAGAAAAAACTCATCTAGGACCTGCACTTACGAAGGTGGTAGGCAGCTGTATATCAGGGAGTAAACCTTCTGAGAATAAAAACAGCTGGAGCTTGTTAAGGTAATTACACAGGGGAAAGGATAATGTACTGGGAACTCCTCAGAAGAATCTGATTTGTGGTGAGGGGAGAGAGATAAAAGCTCATTTAGGACCTGCACTTACGAAGGGGGTAGGCAGCTGTATATCAGGGAGTAAACCTTCTGAGAATAAAAACAGCTGGAGCTTGTCAAGGTAATTACACAGTTGAAAGGATAATGTACTGGGAACTTCTCAGAAGAATCTGATTTGTGGTAAGGGGAGAGAGATAAAAGCTCATTTAGGAACGACATGAACATGCTGCGTATGTAGCTGTTAATCAGTAAATATCTCCACTGAGATTAAGAAAAGCAGTAGCTTAATAAATTAAGTACTTCCTGGTATGGTTACTGTACTGGTAACTCCCCAAAAGAATCTGGATTGTGGTGAGGGAACAGAGAAAAAACTCATTTAAGACCTGCACTTACGAAGGGTGTAGGCAGCTGTATATCAGGGAGTAAACCTTCTGAGAATAAAAACAGCTGGAGCTTGTTAAGGTAATTACACAGGGAAAGGATAATGTACTGGGAACTCCTCAGAAGAATCTGATTTTTGGTGAGGGGAGAGAGATCAAAGCTCATTTAGGAATGACATGAACATGCTGCGTAGGTAGCTGTTTATCAGTTAATATCTCCACTGAGATTAAGAAATGCTGTAGCTTAATGAATTAAGTACTTCCTGGTATGGTTACTGTACTGGTAACTCCCCAAAAG
>NW_025960022.1:0-6632 GCF_023159225.1 Perognathus longimembris pacificus | reverse complement strand
CTGGCTGTAATATTCTGGGTTCTGTCCTGGCGTCTCAGGCGGGGTCCCCAAGCAGAGCGGGGGGCCGCGACGCCTCCTCAGAACCCCACGCTTTCCCAACGTCAGCCATCGTTCCGTAGCTGCTCTTCGGAAACCCTTCCGTTCTCCTCTGGAACAGGAACAGACGAGGAATGAAAGGCATCGTCCCTGTGCAAAGTGCAGGGCCCGCCTCGATTCACGCGCGCGGGGGGAATGCTCCTGAGAGAGGCCATTTCCCTTGCTCGTTTTCTCACTCGCGTTTGACTTTCCAAAGTGCTGGACACCTGCACTCCACCGTCGCTTTCCTTCCTCAACTTCCCCAAAGCGGGAAGTGCTTTGAGACACCTCAGTGGATATCTACCTCGCCACCAGCCCCCCCCAGCTGAAGAACACGACATCTTCCGTTGAGAATTAGAACCAGAGCGATTCAAGTTGCCAGAGCATAGGAGAAACGTGCCTTGCTGGAGATAACACCGATTTGTCGTCCTAGGGATTTCCCGTTCTGGAACATTCCAGTGGCACAGAGGCAGCCACAAGGTGTGGGAGGATGGAACTGGGGACTAGGGATCCCCTTGGAGGACTGGAGAAGAATGGGAGAAAACTCGCAGTCACCCCCGCCCCCCCCCCCACCACGGAGCATTTTGGTGAAGAGCTGGGGTGTCGTGGTGGAGAGAGACCCAACATGGTGGACCAGTGCAGGGCAAGATTGTTTCTCATTCTGGTTTTAGCCGAACTTCTTTCCTGCCTGCCCCGCAGTCCTAATCTCCCCATACCTACGTTGTTTTGTGTGCCGTAGATTGTGTCAGCAACCCGCACACATACGTCATAAACCCTTGGTGTAGGCGAGGTGCTCTAGGGAGCTGTGTGTGTGATACGTAGCTCGCCCCTAAGGTGAACTCTGACTCCATGGTATGCTTGTGTGCCAGTACCAGGGCTTGAACTCGGGGCCTTGCACTCTTGCCCTCAATGCTGGCGCTCTACCACTTGAGCCATGCCTCCACGTTTGGATTCTGTTGGTTTATTGGGGATAAGGATCTCATGGATTTTTCTGCCTGGTGTGGCTTTGAACCAGGATCCTCAGATCTCAGCCTCCTGAGTAGCTAGGATTACAGGTGTGAGCCCCCAGTGCCCAGCCAAAAACAAACTTTTAAGTGCAGAAACCCACAGAATAATAAATAACAAATGCCCATTGTTTGTAACAAACAAATTTAAGTACTTGGGCATTATGCTGGAGCCATCCCCTTTGAGTGAAAAGTTGACACATTATAGATACATTTCTTTTTACTATTTTTTTTTTTTTTGGCCAGTCCTGGGCCTTGGACTCAGGGCGCTGAGCACTGTTCCCCTGGCTTCTTCCCGCTCAAGGCTAGCACTCTGCCACTTGAGCCACAAGCGCCGCTTCTGGCCGTTTTCTGTATATGTGGTGCTGGGGAATCGAACCTAGGGCCTCGTGTATCTGAGGCAGGCACTCTTGCCACTAGGCTATATCCCCAGCCCCTTTTTACTATTTTTTTAAACTCTAGTTTCATTCTCCTTCAGAAGTGGTTTTTCAAACGTCATTCTTGTTTGTCTCTATATTCATATATCTATACGTGTGTGTTTGTGTACAGATGGGCATCCAAACACAATCTGTAGTAATGTTTTGTACTTTAAACCTTTACACAAATGGCATTATTTATGTAACAGTTTATCCCGTTTGTTCTTCTTTCTTTCTTTCTTTCTTTCTAGTCCTGGGGCTTGAACTCAGGGCCTGAGCACCGTCCCTGGCTTCTTTTTTGCTCAAGGCTAGCACTCTGCCACTTGAGCCACAGCGCCACTTCTAGCTTTTTTCTGTATATGTGGTGCTGAGGAATCGAATCCAGGGCTTCATGTATACGAGACTAGCACTCTACCACTAGGCCATATTCCCAGCCCCTATCCAGTTGTTTAGGAACAAATGTTTAAGTTATTCTGAAAGACTTGTCACTAAAAACAGTACTGCAAGCGATAGAAGCCCTTGGCACACATGCGTGACAATTTACCCAGGGTCCGCATCGTCCGCTGGCTGCGTGCTGTCACGTTTGCCTCCAAGTGGGTTTTCCTGACTCACGTTTGCACCCACCACCTGGGAGAAATTCCCCAAATCTCCCTCGGCACCCAGTGACTTCACACTGAATTTATTATCACCCTGGTGGGCACAGAGAAGCACGTCTTCATAGGTTTGCTGTGCGCTTTGTTGACTATCATGGAACAGTCTTTCTGCGTATTTTTAATTAATTCAGCTGGCTTTCTGAGCGCTCTTTAGGGAAAACCACCGAGTCTCACGGTAGCGGAAGATATTAAGATGCCTTCCTCTCCTTCTCCGTTCTCCCCTCTTCTCATCCCTCCTCACTTCCTTCTTCCCTTCCCCCGCTTCCCTCGGAGGAGAACCACCATTTCCCATGCACCCTTTTTGCCTGGAAAATTCTACCCCGGATTTTGCTTTTTTTTTTTTTCCCCAGAGTCCATGACATCGTCTCTCCTTTGGTTGACCTTTTCTGAGGCTGGGGTCGGCACGATTCTGGGGAGAGGATGGTGGCGATGTTGTAGTAATCCTCACTGCAGCCATTTCTAGTTCTGAAGTCTCTCGCACGACCATGTTTTGTTTTTTAATTGTTCTATTGCATCCCCTTGTGATATGATTAAGGTCGGCACTAAAATTCCTGTTAGCATTTTAGGGCGCAGCATCAAGTGATTTGCCATGGGGTTAGATCTCCCAACCCTACCCTGGCTCGCCCAAGTGGCTCCCTTTACCTCTCCCTTCTCCTTGACTTCACTCCAGGACATCAGGATGGCTGCAGCCAAGTCGAGAAGAACCTTCTGGAAAGCCACAGGCAATGCTGTTCCTCCACAGTCAGGGCGCACACAGCGTGACGGGCGACACCGAATGGTTGCTATGGCATCCCGAGTGCCCGAGTCCACAAGAGAATCGCCCCGGGGGGGGGGGGGGGCGGGCACTGCGTGGATGGACACAGTTCGGGACGAAGCAGTGCCCTGCTTTTGCCGACCTGCTCTCGCTGCGACCCAGACGGTACAAGGCGGCTGTCCCCAAAGCCACATGCACAACCCTAGTTCTTCCCGGCCAACTCCTGAGGGGCGTGGGCTGCGAGGAGAGGAGTGGGGGGGAACTGAGGGACGGATTCTACTCGCCGCGGAGGGTCCAGAATCCGGGTTAAAATGAGCCGTCGACGGAGGCAGCGAAGGGGCTGGGTGAGAGCCGAGGGGGGGCCACGCGCGTTGACGTGCAGAACAGATGCCCTCTCGCGGGCTCTCTCCTCTAACTTGGGGTCCCTGTGCCCCCTCTGGGTGACGGTCAGCCCGAGGGAGGGTCTGGCTTGGGCGGGGGGGGGGGGGGGGGAGGGGGCCCACACGAAAGCGCGGAATGTGCGTTCCGAGTGGAAACTCCCGGGACCCCGGCTCTGAGACGAGACACCCCCCCCTTCAGGCCACGCCGCCAAGCAGGCTGTCCCGGTTGGCTTAGGAAAGGTGCCCCCGCCCCTCGTCCCCCCTCCCCCCCCCCCCCCCCCCCGCGGAGGCCACGCACACGCCCAGGCCTCCTCACCCTGTGTGGTCAGGGTCAAGGTCAAGGTGTGCCTGGATCCCCGGGGAGGCGGCTCCCAGCCGGAAACAGAGGGTGGGGGGCCGAGGGCACCCCGCGGCCTTGGGGGTGGGGGGCTGGAAGGGGATGTAACGGCAGCCGGGAGCATGGTGCAGGCTAACCCTGCTCTGCCCCCTCCGCCCCCTCCCCCACCCCCCATTTCCTTTCGGTGACCGTGAACCGCGGGGCGGGGGGGGGGGGGGCGGGGGGAGCAGGAAGGGAAGGGCAGCTCCCTCCCCCAGGCTCAGAGAAGCTCCCACAGAACCCCGGAAGTGCCGGCCAGCAGCCCACCCAACCTGATCTACTCCTCCCTGATCCCGCCCACCCCTTGCTTCTGCCTCTGCTTCTAGAACGTTCCTCCAACCGAGGACTGAACGGCTTTGCGGGTCTGATTCCAGGGCCTGGTCTAGCGCGGTCAAGGCCCGAGTTGGCTCAGACGCCCCGTGCCGGTGGGGGCCGCGCCTTTCCTGCCTGGCCACCCGCGGGGTCAGCTCCCGGGGGGCTGGGAGTCACGGGGGTGGGGCCGGGAGCAGGCCTCACTTCCCCTCCCAATGTGCCTTTAAGACTCGAATACGGAGCCTAAGACAGAGACCCCAAGAGAGAGACTGAGAACACAGGATGGGTTTAGGCCCAAGAGAGTCACCCCCAGACAGCCCCCGGGCCAACCCCCCCTTTCTGTTGGCGCCCCAAGTTAGCGCATGGTGACATCATGCCATTGTCTGAGATGGAAGGAGGGGAGGGGACTCTTCCTGAGGAAACGCCCTTTATTAGTCGTTATGCACTAAACCCGACTCTGAGGCCCGAGTCTCCTCCCCAGATGTTTCATATGTAAAGAAATGTCACTTGCTGAATGAAGCCCTGGGTTCGATTCCCCAGCACCACATATATAGATAACGGCCAGAAGGGGCGCTGTGGCTCAAGTGGCAGAGTGCTAGCCTTGAGCAAAAAGAAGCCAGGGACGGTGCTCAGGCCCTGAGTTCAAGCCCCAGGACTGGCAAAACAAAACAAAATGTCACTTGGGTGCTTGAGAAAAATCTTCCCGGGTGGTTTACTGGCAAAAGATTTACAAGCCAAAGGGCGGAGGAAAGACAGCAAGCTGTTGGTTTTCACAGGCTTATGTAAGAGAGGAGGAAGCAGGAGGTGGCACAGCCTGCAGGTCTAGCCGCTTCCTGTTCGAGTCACTGGGTTTGGGATGAATTGTGTTGCTTTGTTTTCTTCCTACTTCTTGTGGTTTCGCATAGCTGAAGCCAAGTCTTTGGTTGGAAGTTTGTTTTTTTTATTAAAAAAAATTGCTCTTGTAAAGGGGGTTGTTCAGAGGGGTCACAAGCCAGGTAGTGAGCGCGTTGCTTTTCGGACAGCGTCACCCCCTCCCTTGCTGTCTCCCACGTTCCCCGTCCCGTCCCCGCCCGCAAGGTGTCATTTCCCACGTAATGGCCAATGAGTACCACTGCTGGATTTGTCCCCCCTTTGTCCCTCTGTTTCTGTGCCCTCCCTTACCCTCCCAAAACAGATGCAAACAGAAAAGAAGCAGCAACGAAGAAAACAAAACACCCCTTGTTTCCGTTTCCTGGAGCTCGCTTCGGTCACGACCATCTCCTGTGACGGGCTGGAGCTTTCCTCGCCCGCAGTGAGGTGTTCGCTGGAGCTGCCCCGGCGTGGGAGGTGGGGGAGGAACGGCCTACCAGGCTTTTACCTCCCTACCTGGTGGGCCGGCTTGCCCAGTGACCTGTATGTTCTAGATGTTCCTGTGTCCTGTTCTTCTAGGTGTAATCTAGGAAGTCCTTCAGCTCTGGCTGTGCTAGGCCCAGCATGCTTTGCAGCCCCGGTCTCCAGGTCCCTGGGCGTCCGTCCGCCTGCCTGTGTTGGTCTCCGGCTCTGTGGCTCCCAGTCACACCCCTACACAGACCATTTCATCACACACGTCTAGCTTCTCTTTGTTCCCAGTATAAAGTCTTTTTTTTGGCCAGTCCTGGGCCTTGGACTCAGGGCCTGAGCACTGTCCCTGGCTTCTTCCCGCTCAAGGCTAGCACTCTGCCACTTGAGCCCCAGCGCCGCATCTGGCCATTTTCTGTATATGTGGTGCTGGGAATCGAACCCAGGACTTCAAGTATACGAGGCAAGCGCTCTCGCCACTAGGCCACATTCCCAGCCCCCCGGAAGAAAGACGCCGCAGGCAAGCATGCCGGGGCCCCTAGGCCGTTCCCTCCCCCCCCCTCGGGCGCCAGCCCTTCCCCGCTGCTGCCCCTGGGGGTCGAAGCGCCCCCCCCCCGGGGCTGGGGGCCCTGGGAGGGTCCAGCAATGCTGCTGAGAAAGCTAAAGGCTTGAATGAGGGAGCGTCTCGACCGTGACGAGCACCGTGGGTCAAGACAGCGGACGGACGGACGGCCGTCGCGAGTCCCCGGCCCACTCCCACCCCTGCTAACACTCAAGAACCTCGTGAAAACCACACACGCACACACACACACACACACACACGCACCGCACGAAAATCCAAAGAACCACAATCAGAGGTCATTTATAATTTTCCTAACGTTCTGCTTTATTTTGAAAAGATGGGAGCCAGAATACCTGCTGGAAACTAAGCAATATCCTCTTTAGTATGACTGCATGTGTCCACTTGGTCGTAAACAGCATCCCGCCAGTAGAGAAGCCGACGTGTCAGAAGTAATCATTAACACACAGAGCACCGACACCAGTCACGGATGGTGGAGATCTAAGTCGACAGGAGCAGCCTAGGGGCGAACCCGGCTGCTAGAAAATTCAGGAGCGTGTGGCAACCAAGAGAGAAGCACTCGGAATAAGAGTTCTGCCCCGGACCAGGCGTTTTTCCCTCCGCTCCAAGCTCCCGGTCATTTCACTGTTTTCTCTGCGGAGGCGAGAGGTGCTGAGACCGTCCGGGTCGATTCAGGCCGTCTGCGGCTAGACACGTGTCCTCGCGACGCCGGCCTCCGTCGAGTTAAACGCTGAGACTCACAGACTTACAGGCAGACCCCCGGAG
>NW_025960021.1:0-6697 GCF_023159225.1 Perognathus longimembris pacificus | reverse complement strand
AAGGTTCAAAGCTAGTCCAGGCAGGAAAGTGTGAGACTTGTATCTCCAATGAACCACCAGAAAAAAAGGAACAGCCTTTATTTGTAGGTTATAATTCAATTTTCAACAAAAGCAATCTGGGTATGCAAGTGATTGGGAGTATATTAAGAGAAAGTGTAGTTATAGAATTATCACCAATATTGGAGAAAAGACTGATCACTTTTGAAGTGAACTTACAATGATCTAACTTTTTAATTTTTTCTTTGTTTGCCAGTCCTGGGGCTTGAACTTGGGGCCTGAGCACTGTACCTGGATTCCTTTTGCTCAAGGCTAGCAATCTACCACTTGAGCCACAGTACCACTTCTAGATTTTTCTGTATATATGGTGCTGAGGAATCAAACCCAGCGCTTCATGTATGCTAGGCAAGCACTCTACCACTAGGCCATATTCCCAGCCCCTGATCTAGCTTTTTTAGTGGACAATTTATTATGCAGTCATGGATAAAAATAAGTTGCTCAAAGTATGATATATTGGTATGTTCCCAAAGTATCAAGGGTAAACCTAGGAAAAAGCACAAAAACCTGTCTGAAAAAGAAAGCAGAAAGAGTTTGGGTTATGGTTTATGTGGTAGTATCATGGAAATGAACAATATTCACATTAAGACATTAGGCTCACAGTTT
Source organism: Perognathus longimembris pacificus (assembly GCF_023159225.1). Taxonomy (NCBI): domain Eukaryota; kingdom Metazoa; phylum Chordata; class Mammalia; order Rodentia; family Heteromyidae; genus Perognathus; species Perognathus longimembris. The sequence goes on along the minus strand of NW_025960021.1, from coordinate 6,037 downwards.
AAATATCTTTGCTGATGCACCCCTAAAGTAGAACAACGCTTCCAAAGGAAATATTTATAAAGAGGTTTAAAAGCTGCCATTAAAATATCAGACTCATGCCACTTGTCCGCATGTCTTGTGATACATTTGGTTCTGTTAGGATATAAACTGATGTTCCAGGAAAGAAGTCCCTATTTATAACTATGTTACTAAAGGAAATAAGAGTCAATTAATATCTAAACTGATTAGATAATAAATTTTTAGGTGCTTAGACTTCAATCCAATTAGAAAATTACATTCTCTTTGAATCTAATTTTTAAAATATAGAACGTTCCACTAATTTGAGCACAGAGATGACTTTTTAATGGTTATTGTACTTAATCTGCATTCATTTGTTTCTAGAGCCTTCTATTATCTGAGAAAAGAAATAGTGTTTCACTGCTAGATAGAAAATGCCATTAGTTCACACTTTGATAATGTTGTGGCTCATTTCAGTGCCCAGCCAGTAGCTTACAACATTCTGCTCTGCTTAGGTAGTATATCTACCTGTTTTGTTTTTTTCTTTTTCTTTTTCTAGATTAAAAAGGCTTCTTACCATGATTATCTCCCCTGAGTGCTGTGAGGCCTTCCTGTTTTGATTCATCAAAAACAATCTTACATTCTTTTCTATGTCTTCAGTGGTTTTTTCTTTCTTTTGTCTTAATAAAATTAATTTTTTATTTCTAATTTTTAATATTTATCAACAAACCGGTGGACAGGTGCAAAATAAATTTATATTTGGAGCTTACATTAGGATTTTTAAAACATCTTACAAAACACCTGAGTATTTTGGTGTTTTTTTTTCTTTTAAACATTTTTAAAAAATTATTTATTTATTTATTGTTAAAGTGATGTACAGAGGGTATACAGTTTCTTATGGAAGGCAGTGAGTACATTTCTTATCCAACTTGTTACCTCCTCCCTCATTTTTCTCCCTCCTTTCCCTTCCCCATTTCCCTCCCCACCATGAGTTGTACTGTTGGTACAGTGTTTTGACCAAAATGAAACAAACCAAGTACATTGGAGATGTGTTCTATTTAAAGGAAGCCCTTCGGAAGATTAAATGTTCCTGAATGGCTCAGAGAACACCTCATATTTTTATGTTTCCACATTGAAAAGCTCTGAACAAAACTTGTTCCTTAGATACTTGCTCTTTAAACCAATATGGATAAATGGATGATGGGATGTTATCTATGATAAATCAAACACACACACACACACACACACACACACACACACACACACACACACACACACCTGGAAATCAGATTCATATGTGGAAATAGAAAACAAATTAAACAAAATTAACTACTCTATTGCAAGTTGTGTAATTGTATTCTGAGGATCACTACTGAAAATTAACCACAAAATATTTCTTTCTCTTGACACAAAAAGCTTCAACAAGCAAAGACCATTGGTCAACAGGTATAGTGAAGAGCTGAGTAAAATAAGCCATTTTTTCTAGGGAAAAAAAAGTCAAAAGTGAGAGAAGCATTTGGTAGTACCACTTTCTTATTTGTATTAAACTTTGGAGAACTAAGAAGAAATATGGGTATTTTATCCCATTTAAATATATATAAAAAGTTTCAGTAAGTATGTATGCTATTTGTAATTATACATTATTATTACATTTTTGTGGTTTTGTTGTTTTTTGGGTTTTTTTTTTGCCAGTCCTGGGCCTTGGACTCAGGGCCTGAGCACTGTCCCTGGCTTCTTTTTGCTCAAGGCTAGCACTCTGCTACTTGAGTCACAGCGCCACTCCTGGCCATTTTCTGTATATGTGGTGCTGGGGAATCGAACCCAAGGCTTCAAGTATACAAGGCAAGCGCTCTTGTCACTAGGCCATATCCCCAGGCCTACATTTTTGTGTTTTTAAAACCATACTAATGTTATATAAATTTTTAAACTATATTATTTAGAAAATTATGATCATTCTAAAATTTTACATATATGTATTATAGGTACAATATCCTCCAAATATTTTTGATCTACAGTGTTTGAATCTGAAAGTAGTAGATAGAAAGAAATAATTCAAGTACATTGAAAGGATGGGCAGGATTTGGAGAAAGAACAGAGATGGATGAATACAGTAATACATTAATATTGATCACACATCATTGTACTCATAAAGGGACATGTTGAATTAAAACACTTTCATACAAAAAATGTTTACAAAAACAATTATTACATGTATGTTTGTAATGTGTGTATATTAGTGTCTATATACATGTATAACTATATTTAAATATTTTAATAACTTCATCCTATTTTACTATTTATGAAAGTCCAGTCACTGTGTAGATAAAGATTAATAAAATAGAAGCCTGGCCATTGTGGTAAACATGGTTAGCTGAGATTCAATGTAAATTCTTATCACTAACATAAGTGGGTTGCTTTGTTCCCGGTCCTTTCCTTGCTTTCCAACTACCCAAAGTCAGTAAAGAAGCTAGAGCATTGTTTAAGTTTCAGATAAATAGAAAACGTGGCTTTAAGGCTATACTTTTAGGGTTTTTTTGCTAAATCCTTTATCTTGTCCTAGGAGCTCTAAGTAGTTCTAGCCATTGCAGATTCCTCTGACCTTTCTTCAGAAGAAACTATAAACAGGATCTCTGAGGACTTCCCATTATAAATAAAAGAATGTAAACAGCTATCATATAGATTCTAGAATATCTAAGTTTTGCTAAAGGTGATGTTTGTAAAATTAACCATAGAAAAATAAAGTTTTTGAATGAAAGTATGCAATAAGGAAACAAAGGGAGCTTAAAGTCATCCTAATGGCCACATATACTTTCTTGAAGAATTTGTGATGTTGACAAACTAAGTATTCTGTTGAACACTGGGGGATAGGAGAGTTCTCCGTGTCCCATGCATATTTGTTACCCTCTCTAATTTATTTCTATGTTTACCACTAAAATTGCAGAGCAAATTATATTCTATATCAAGCCCCAAGGGGGTTTTCATCTTCCTGGCTTGGCGGGGCACCAAAACAAAGCACATTAAAGAGAGGAATCACAATGTCTGTCGTTAATATTTAACATGATATAGAAGTTGATGCTCCCAAATATGAATACCTCTCACCCTTCCAATGAAAAATTAAATCCATTCTACTCATTCTGCACTTGGAATCAGAAGCCCTGCCTTGAGAAGTGTTGCCCAAAAGAAACAATGATTAAACAAACATGGAAAGAACCATCTCACTTTTAATTCTCACTAGCATGATTGTTCCTGCTCCTCTCCTCCAGCAAAAAAAAATAACCAAACAAACTTTATGTCTGGTGCCAATTCAGTCCTTTTTGTAAAGTAAAATTAAGAAGCAATAATGATATAAAATAATCTTCTTTGAAAAATCAGGTCAATAGTCTTGCAAGCATGTTTACCAAAGTAGTGGTAAAATAAGACTTTCACATTTATTAAACATACAAACTTAGTTGATTATTCTGTCCTTCTTTGTATCATAATAGTTCATAATTGGTTTGAACAACACAAAGAATTTTAGAGAGGGAGTGTGGGGCAAATTTCACAGTAAATCCTTTATTAATAATGTCCTTAATTAATGCTTAATTAATTAAATACTAAGTCTATACTTAATATTGCACACAGTTGTTATTGAGAATGGAAATATCCAAAAGGGAAATAATTCTACTCTTGAGAGTTCTATATAATTACACACCAAGAGAAAACCAAAAGGTATTTGCTATTAATGACACAGAAAGCTATATATACCCACCAATTTATGTAAAGATATTGCATGCATTGATAACGAAAGTCATTGCATAGCTATGTACATATGATCACATAAGATGATCCTAAGCAAAATGATCTCTATAATGTGGAAACAAGTGGTTTATCATTGCTGTTATTTTTAATGTACTATGTAAAATTATTTCTTCTTTCTTCTGTATATCTTCCTTATGATTTAGCCCCTGTTGTTACTATATTTGATTCTGGTACCGTGGGAGTTTCATATATATTTGTCTGAATTAAGGAAGAAAAGGGGAATATCAAAATGGTGAGACAAAGGGTAAAAGGATAACCAATGCAAGCAATACTTATAAGACAATATGTTGTAAACTAACTGTACAATTGAGGAGGAGGGAAGTTGGGAGAAAAAATGAGAAAGGAGGTAACAAGTTTGACAAGAAATGTACTCACTACCTTACATGTGTAACTTTAACCACCTCTGTTCATCACCTTGACAATAAAAGTACAATAAAGAAGAAAGTCATTGAACACTTCCATATATTAGCCTCATACCTATGGACGAAACAGGCTAATATGTGTGGGTTAGGAGAGAAAATCAGCAACTACTCAGCTGTTCCTAGTTAGTATCTGGGCATAATCATGTTCTGGCTACTGTAGTACTTGCTTCTCATTTACTCACTGAATTATACTGATCACTTACTACATAGAGGCAATTTAAGGAGGGATATAAAGCTTTGCTACTGCATGGCTAAGGTAGGAAAGTGATTACAGATTTATAGCATTCCATATGCTTCCAGTACACATGACTTTTGCACGTGTGGATCAAAACAGAGGGAAAATTGACACAGTTAAAAATTTCAGATTTGAAAGGACTCATGTTCTTGTTGAATTACAAATTTGCCAAGAACATAAGACTACTTCAGAGATATCATTTCTTCTTGGGTAAAACCATTTCATAGGAGAGGATTACTACCAAGGTAATGGGAATAAAAGAGGAGGAACGCCTAATTTTACAAATGAGTAAGAGGATTTTGAAAGCTAAAAGATACACATAAAGTTATTGATAGGAGTGATGTTTAAAATGCATGGTGCAGAGTTGCCTCTGTCATCCAGTGTCTTAGAATAAGGCACAGAATGGGAAAAGAGTGCTCACAGCTCCTGCCCTCATTGAAGAATCATTCAGAGCTCTAATTTTTCTACATCATAGGCTGCATATTAGGTCGTCTATAATTTTAAAAAGGTTTAGATGACATTAAAATAGCTATTTTTTCATTTCTTTGTTTTGCTTTATTTTGTGTCTGTGGTGGGGAGATTCAATTCTAGGACCTCATACATAGAAATCAAGCATTCAACTCATAACTGCTTTGTTAAATGGCAATTCCTTTATATAACTACTTAAAAATAATAATTAAAAACATGGCCAAATCCAGGAAACTAACAACAAACATTGATAAGCAGGAAAGGAAGAAACTTTCCTCAGTTTCTGATGGGAATACAAAATGGTATAACCATTTTGGAAGACAGCTTTGTAGTTTCTTACACAACTATTACCATATGATTCAGATATCACATTTTGTGGTATGCACTGAAAGAACTTAATTATATAATAGTGCATTACTTTGCATATATAGTTATAAAGGAAACATGATAATGTTACCCAAGTTTCAATTATTATCCTGTTCCTATGGATTTTGCAAAGCTAGGTCTTAGTTTTTAGTTTTCCTTCTTCCTTCTGTTTACATAGATGTTGTACATCTAGACCATGTAATAGTACTCCGCACTAAAGAATGTGTTCTCAAACTCTGGAAAGACATGGAGTCATTAGCAAGTAAAGAAAGCTAATCTGAAAAACTGCATGTCACATCATTTCATCTTTACAACATTCTAGTAACAATAAACTATACAGATAATAAAAAGATAAGCTATTTTCCAGAATGGAGTGGGAAATTTACAAACAGACAGAAAACAAATGGTTGCAGGAAAATAAAAACCCTCCTTAACACATTACAATGGTGGGGACACATCACTGTACAATCTTTTATACAGTACTTATGAACAACACGACGGAATCTTAACATATAATGTCAACTTTGGGTGACAAAGAAGTGCTGGTTAACCTAATTATAATTAAAGAACCCATAGTGTGGGTAAGCAGACATGTGAAAAGAGAGGTTATGTAGGTTTTCCTTGTATATTCTTCAATATTAAGTCTGTTGAAGGGATATTTTTTTAGCTTGTAGGAAATGTCCAAAGTCTACTGATATCTGGTTCAGAGACATTTCAAAGTTAGAATTTCTGAACTTTAAACTTGTGTTCT
>NW_025960020.1:0-6911 GCF_023159225.1 Perognathus longimembris pacificus | reverse complement strand
GGTAATTTAAAATCCCAACCCCCTGCATCTGCTCAAAGCCCTAACTGGCAGTGAATTTTGAGCTGGCACATCTGTTCAGGAAAGGAAGCTTGTGGACCTGAGATTCTATCCTTATTGAGATCTGTCTAAGGCCTGAAAAGGTAATTTAGGCATTGTTAGGTCATCAGAGATCATTTTTCCCCACCAGTGAGGAAAATGCTTTTGCAAGCCAAGTGCTGAAAAGGTCTGTGCAGTTGTTAAACATTAACTGTTGTATGTAATTTCCAGTTTGGAGTAAAGCTCCTAATGGACATCTATCTGATCCTGGCAGCCCCTTAGTAACGTAGGTTAAGGTTATAGGTTTCTGGCTAGGTAGGGGCAGCACCCCTGAGTCAGCCTGAAGAAGTTACAGAAGATGGGTGATCTTCACCTATCAGCTCCCCTTTAAGATCAAGGGACCAGAGTAATTTTTGGAAGATGAGGCAGGATAAATTAGAGGCATGGAAAACAGTGGTAACAAGCGTACAAGAGTGGAGTGTGCACTTGTGAGGGATGGTTACAGGCCAAATCTTCTATGTTGGCCTAGAAAATCCTAGCCTTATTAGAAATATCTGATTACTAAAAGTTCATTTCTTTGTTTGGTTTTGTTTTTTTGCCAGTCCTGGGGCTTGAATTCAGGGCCTGAGCACTGTCCCTGGCTTCTTTCTGCTCAAGGCTAGCACTTTGCCACTTGAGCCACAGTGCCACTTCTGGCTTTTTCTATATATATGGTGCTGAGGAATTGAACCCAGGGCTTCATGTATACGAAGCAAGCACTCTTGCCGCTAGGCCATATTCCCAGCCCCCTAAAAGTTCATTTCTTATCAAACTTATTACCTCCTCCCTCATTTTCAACCCGCCTTCCCCCCTCCCCATTCCCTATCACCCCCATGAGTTGTACACTTGGTTTACAGCATATGGCTCTGTAAGTATTGCTGTTGCACTGGTTCACCTTTTACTCCTTATCTCTCCATTTTGATGTTCGCCTTCCCTTCCCTAGTTCTGATAAACATACATACAATTCCCAGGGCAATAAAGTCAGTTCCAGTGACATCAGGGGTAAAACCGTGGGGAAGAAAGACAAAAGAAAATGGCATAATTTCACATGGTACGTTGAAAATAGCACCAACAATGATAAACTACTTATTTCCATAACTTGGAATTCATTTCATTTAGCATCATCTTTTGTGTTCATATGGACATAGCTATTGAGCTATTGTGATTATCTGCTAGGAATATCCTAGACGTGTTCTAATTATTACCAATTCTGACTGGCGGTAAGCTGGAATCTCAATGTAGTTTTGATCTGCATTTATTTTTATAGCCAGAGATGTCAAACATTTCTTCATGTATCTACTGGCTACTCTTATTTTCTCTCCAGAGAAATCTCTTAGTTCTTTAGCCTACTTATTAATGAAGTTGTTGTTTTTTGAGAATTTGGTATTGGGAGGTTTAATTTTTTTACCTCTAGGTAGATTTTTGATATGAGGCCTTTATCTGTTGTTTAGCTATTGAAGATCTTCTCCCAGTCTGTGAACCTCCTATTTATCTTGCTAACTATGTCATTTTCCATGCAGAAGCTCTGCAGTTTAATGCAATCTTCCTTATTCAGCCTTTCTTGGATCAAGAAAATGTGATAATACATTTTCTTGGAATTTCATTCATCCATGAGAAAGCATGATATTGACCTGGAAAAATTATGTTAAGTAAGTCAAGAACTGAGAGACAAAGGACACATGTTTTTCCTTACATGTGGAAACTATATTTAGCTCATAAAATAGTAAGTTGGGTGGTGTGCAACTGTATAAAATGCATTTGTTAGCTTTTAAATTGTGTTGTTTTTCATCTTACTGATTTGTCTACTGTTGATGTTCAAGTTCATTTCTATTCCCCATTCCTCCATTTGCATGTATTTTACATATGGGGTCAACTTGGACTCACTGAGATACACTGACATTAATTAAGCTATGTGGCTGCCTCTATTAGGAGCCCCTATTCATCTTGCCACTAAACAGGGTCAGTCCTTAGGGTCTAGGATAGGTTTTCTCTTCAGTGTCCCTCAAAGCACCTATTAGGGGATCCTTCTCCAAATACCTATCATTATCTATAAATAATATGTTAACCAAGAGTAAAATCAACATATTTCAGAGCAAAGAAAATTACAAATATTTGGGAACTGATTAGGATTGTAGTCTGGAACAATGATGATCCAAATAGTCTTGGCAGTATGCTCAGAGGTTTTGCAATAGCTCTATATCCATAACTATATTTATCTCTATATCTATAGATATAGTATATGCAGATACATAGATATGCTACATATATATACTACATATACTATATATACATATATACTACAGATATCTATATATACCACATATACTACATCATATATGATTGTATATGTAGATAGTCTATATAGTATATGTAGTATATATAAAGCTATCTATAGTATATATAGATCTATATATATATCTATATATCTGTAGATATATAGAGAGGTAAACATATATGACAAGGGTTATGTCTCAAGTGATAGAGTAGTTACCTAGAAAGAATAAGGCCTTGAGTTCAAACCCTGGTTCTGTGTGTGTGTGCAAGTAAGCACACACACTCTTGGGCATGAATGCTGAGAATGGATTCTGTGGCCTAGTGAATGCTAGGCAAGTAGATTATCTCTACTACTAACCTTTAGTTGCAGTACAACCGTTCTTAATACCAGTTGTTTATATTAGGAAGAAATATTTGAGTTTTATCAACATATTTCTACATTTTTTCCTATAGAAGGTGAACTTCAAAGAAAGAGGGACAAAGAGGAGAAAGAAGGGAGGAAAACAGAGATGAGAAAAGTATTGGCAAAACAGTGGGAAGGAGAGGAGAAGCAGAATATCCACAGAGGTCAGAACAGCTACTCTCACACTTGATTCTTGCATCTGGCAAGAGAATTCAAGCAAAATCCTAAATCTAATGCAAGTGCAGTATTTTTTTTAGGATAGAAAAGGCACTTTCAGAAGTGAAAGTAGGTCACCTCAGGATTTTATTGAAGTTTTTATCCTCCCATGATTTTACTGAAGTTTAAGGGGCTTTAAGCACAGAGTTCAAGCTCAAGTCCAGAGAATGCCACGGAATTTGGGAAAGAATTGTTTCAAGTACTATTCTAACTTAGAGTTGAACAAAATGAATACCAGGAAGCTGAAAAGTGTTGCTGGGAGTGGGGAGGGGAAGTCAAGTGAAGGGAGGTAGACCAATGGAGAAAGAAAGGGTGGGAGAAATAATAGTCAGTGGTGTCGGGGGGAAAAAAGAAATGGGGATGGGTGGGGTTCAGAAAAATGGGGGAGAACGGTGAATGGTGGAAGTAAGTTGCATTGTACTCAAAATCTGTCTTGCTGAACTAGAACCTCTTTGTACAACGATATAAGGATAATAATTTTTTAAATAATGAAGAAATTCACAATGCATATATAATTAGACATGGCCACTTAACAATGGTCCATGAGGGAGCATTTAAGAGAATAATGAAGCCAGAGGCCAGTGGCTCAAGTCTGTAATCCTAGCTATTCAGGAGGCTGAGATCTGAGAATGACAGTTCAAAGCCAGCCTGGCCAGGAAAGTCTGTAAGACTCTTATATCCAATTAACTGTCAGAAAGCTGGAAGTGGTGCTGCAGCTTAAGGTGGTAGAGCGCTAGCCTTCAGTGAACAAGTTCAGGGACAGTGTACACATCCCTAAGACTAGCACCAAAAATAAATAAATAAATAGAAAGAAAGAAAAATGATTTGGGCATGTGAGAGAATGGGTGAAAGATAAAGAATGAGGAAGAGAAAGCAGAATGAGAATTTCTGCCAGCACTGTTACAGAATGGTAACATGCAGTTGTGGTCGTATTCCATGACCTTTTGCTGAGACACTGATATGTACCTGTCCATATGTTTAGTGCTTGGCTACAAAGATCATAAGATTCTCACTGTGCTTTTTCTTCCTTCATTTCTTAGCTAGATATAGGAATGCTAAGCACTTTTCTCAATAGGATAGCTAGTACTGTGTAGGCAGATTATAACATAACATAAAGCTGCATCCCTGTGAAAAGTTTCGCTTTTTTTATCTTTGAAGTTGGTCAAGGCTATAAATTGTATGAAAAAAAAATTTCTGGGCAATGGTGGCTCATGTCTGTAATTTTGGCTTTTCAAGAAGTTGAGATTTGAGGATTGTGGTTCAAAAAAAGCCTGGGCAGGAAAAAACCTGAGTCTTTTATCTCCAGTTAATTACCAAAGCCCCAAGTAGAACTGTGGTTCAAGCAATAGCAGCCTGGCATTGAACAAAAAAAGCTCAGGGACAGTGCTCAGGCCCTGATTTAAAGCCACATGACCAGCACCTAAACAAACAAATACGGTTCCTGAAACTGATTAAAATTATCAATGTAGTTTTCAATATTTTTTAAAAGAGTAAATGCATGTAAATATTATAAACAAAGGAAAATGAATAACTTACTTAACTTTTTTGTTAATCATCTCTACCCCATGAAAATCTGAATAAATTTGCTTGAGATGATCTTAATTAAGATATTAATGTTCTATGAAATTTACATTCTGGGAAGCTGATGAGGACATCAAAAATACTAAGTGGTCATCATTCATCATAAAAGCAAGGCTTTTTATTACATTTGAATGATACATTTAGATGTTTTGATTAAAATATATCTTTTGTGGAATTTATACAATTCACTCTTGGTAAACTGTGGAATAATGTTTCTGAAAGGATGGTATGCAGCCTTTTATTAACAAGCTGAAAGTTTATCACTACCAGAGGCATGCAATGTGTCCTACTCAGGTAAAGATGTAGTAGGACAAAGTGCATGGGGGTATAAATAAAAGCTGACACCGGTGAGATGTACAGGCAAACTGCACATATTAACTTGGAACCAGGCTTCCTCTTACATAGGAACTCTACCAGATGAACTCTCGATGGACTATAGAAGAACAAAAACTGCATCTTCTCATCATGGACAGATGCTTAGTGCTCAATGATTCTCCCTAGCAAGTTTAGGCCAATTAACTTCCTCCTTTCTCTCAGTCTTCTTGTTTGCCTTCTTTCCCTTCCTTCTTCTATGCTTGGTCTCTTCTCTCTCTCTCTCTCTCTCTCTCTCTCTCTCTCTCTCTCTCTCTCTCTCTCTCTCTCACACACACACACACACACACACACACACACACCCCACATATTAAAAGCTATGAAAGATAGGGAATTTAAATTGACATTTCATTTCTTAGATTATTTTCCCAGAAAAGTAATGCAAATGAGGAAAAAGGTATTGCCCATGAAACTAGTTACACAATGTAAGAAATTTAAAATACATTAAATAGCATAAATATGTGACAATATATGTTAATTTCACATGACATTATATGTATATCATACTCAAACTGCTTTGTTAAATGGCAACTCTTTTGTACAAGCACTATTAAGAAAACAAAATAACATTGTGAAATAATAAAAATGATTGTGAAAACTACATTCAAAAACAAAAATCTCAGAAGACTTAAAGTTATAAGCATTGTGTAATAGTTAATTGAAGACTGTGACACATCAAGTGTGGTTCAGAGGAATATACAAATAAAGCATAATCTCACTGGTAAGAATATGCCAAATTTCTTTTTTCCCTTTTTGGTTTTTTACAATAAATCCAACTCTAGGTGGCATTAATAGTTGTTGGGATTGACTACATTGCAATATAACCTGATGCACAAGGGTGGCATGTAGGGTACAGCACTGACTTGGACATACAACATGCAGAGGCTGGTAAGTAACAAAGCGCCAGAGGATTTTCTCACAGTCCATAAGTCCTTCACTTCCCTTTCCTGCATCTGCATGTCAATACTCAAATTTGTTTGTCCAGCCAGTACTTGGGCTAGGCATGTCCACTTTGCTGAGTATGTATAACTGTGGAGTTTTTTTTTTTTTATGAAGGAAGAGATTCTTTATTGTACTCATAAACTGATAGGTTAAATTGAAACCCCTTTATACAACTACTTAAAGATAATGAGAAAAAGAAAAAAAAAGGAGTAAAGGGAGGATGGAAGATAGATTCTTGGACCTAGAAAAACAGTGAAGGAGGCTGAGGTAGGAGTCTAGGGGGGAGTATCTGACTAGTAGGCCCCAGGGCCTGGCTTCAATTAATACCACCACAAGAAGAAAGACCCCCCTTCCCCAAGATGAACCAATCAACAAACAACAAAACAGAAAAAAACAGTGGCAAAATGGAAAGTTTTCTTTAATGGTCTAAGTATCTGAGTCAAAATTTTAAATGTCTGAGATAACAAGGGAAAATCAGTTTAAGAAATAGGGACAGCTGTGTGCTAGTGGCACATACCTAAAATCCTATTTACTCAGGAGGCTTAGGTCTGAGGATCATGGTTTGAAGCTTGCCCACGCAAAAAAGTCCATGAGACTCCTATCTCCAATTAACCACCAAAAAGCTAGGAATGCAGCTATCACTCAACTGGTAGAGGGCCAGCCTTGAGTGCAGGGGATGGGGGTGGAGGGAGCAGCTAAGGAACGGTGCCCAGGCCCTGAGTTCAAGCCCTAGGACTAGCACAAAATAGGAGAGAGGGGAAAGGGAGGAATAGGGAGGAGAGAGACAGACAGACAGACAGACAGACAGAAGAAAGAGAAGACTACACAGACTCCTGTTTTCATTCTTCTTGTAGTTGTCAATCTGTCTTTAACTTTAACTGGAAATCTAACTGTCTCAGTTTCCCTGCTGTATTAATTCAACAGCATACTTTTTCTTTTTTGCCAGTCCTGGGGCTTGAACTCTGGGCCTAGCCTTCTTTTGCTCAAGACTAGCATTCTACCACTTGAGTCACAGCACGACTTCCAGCTTTTTCTGTGTATGTGATAC